>NW_027203048.1:14132500-14305000 GCF_024711535.1 Dipodomys merriami | reverse complement strand
TGAACTCCTTCAGCCTACCACAAGTAATGCGAATTTACAACACCAATTATCTCACTCCATTTCAAGTAAAAAATTGTTTCTTCTTCCTACAACTAAACTAAGCTGGGTATTACGGTATACGGCTATACACGTAGAACTCAGGAACTAGAAGCAGGGACGACAGGGTTGAAGCAAGATCCTATCTCAAAAAAATAAAATAAAATCAACACTGGTACCAATGACTCACAGCTATAATTCTAGCTATTTGGGAGGCTGAGATCAGAATGCTTATAGAGTCTGAGGCTTGCACAGGAAGAATACTCCAGGAGACTCCATCTTAAGGAAAGACTCTAGGCATGACAATGCATGCCTATCATCCTAGCCATAGCAGGAAGCATGAAACAGGAGATCCCGGTTTAGACACTTATCTAGAGGAGAAAATGAGACCCTATCTCCAAAATAACGAATGCAAAAAACGCTCAGTGGTAGAGTACCTGCCCAGCAAGTGTGAGGCCCTGAGTTCAAATCTAATATCTCCACCCCACCCAAAAAAAAAAAAATCATACTACCTTCCCTGCAAAAGATACTTTCCCTGCCTGCTAAATTCTCTATGACTATCAATGGAGATATTTTGAGCTGGGGATGCAGCTCAGTGGTATGTGCTTGACATATGAGGCCTTGTTTTAATCCTCAGCTACATTTGATACCCTTCTCCCACCCCACCCCCCAAAAAAACAAACAAACATTTTCCTTCTTAACTAGAACACTGGCATCTTTTTTTGATTCTAAGGTTTTCCTCAATCCTACCATCCCAATACATAAATCCAAAAAAGTTTTCCTTGGTAGTAAGACTTCAACTTTTTCTATTTTTTCATGCTTACTGAAAAGTCAGTGATACTCACCCAGGCCATTCATTCCTTACTTAAACTTCTTATAATTCTACTTTGGAAATATCAATCTTTTATTCAGAACCACAATAGACTCCCACATCCACAGAGTTAGATAACCAGGGCATTCACGGCCCCTCATAAACCATATCATTTCTCAGCACAAATACCATGCTTTCTGCTGATAGGCTGCCACAGCCTAATTCCTTCCCACATCTGTGTCCTATACAAACAGGCACTTGACAATGCTTAGTCGGGAAGCCACATACCACATAACCTCCTGTCTAAACCAGAACGCTTTTCAAACAAAACCAAAATACTCAAGCAATATAAATTAAACGTTCTTTCAAAACTTATTGACCAACCAACTGTTGATAAACAAATTGGTTTGATTATATCAGAGGAATTATATGATCCATCTATTCACCTAAAAACATTTCTGAAGCGGGGAGGAAATACCAACTACAGGGCGTGCAGTTACATTTATTCATTAATTCTCTTGACAAATGTAAGCTGAGTCTTTATTCCCTAAAACTGTAATTTTTGTTTGTCTGATTTTTCTGGAGATGGTGGTTGCTAAAAGGTTTATAATAAACTATAAAAAAAAAAGTTACTGAGCATTATGGCATAAAATAGTGGTAGATTCAGGTTAGTAAGTGAGCCAACCTCAACTTCATTGGGAATAAGAACTATTCTCCATATGCTTTATCTGCAACAGGAGAGCTCTACCCCTCCCCACACAGCTAGCCTCCAATTTCTGCCTTTCCCACGAATCCTGCCAACTGGTAGCCAAGCAATTTCATGCAGCGCACAGGCTACGGCATGGCGTGAATGTCTGGTATATATCAAGTGGCTCACAGAGACAATGGCTCCAATATTTCTCCCATCTATAGCCAAGACCTAAAGGATGTGACTATAATTAACTACTTAAAGCCAGCAGTTAAATTTACCAGCAAGCAGCCTGAGTTCAGTGCTTCAAGGGGGGTGAAGGTAGAGTATGTTAGTTGAATTGCGTCTGGAAAAAGTTGGGGGAAAAAAGACAGGATATTACTTGTCATCCTTGAGATTTACGCACAGTGAGGGCTCCAGCCATTGTACATACATTCAGCATGAGAATGCATTTTCAGGATGAAAATACAGCAGAAGATGGAAGAACAAAGGAGATGCCTACAAAACTCAGCCAGCTTCCTTTAAGGTTGCCATTACTATCAGCACTTCATTTAAAAATGAGGTCTGGACAAACACTAAACTAGATGGGCCACCCAGATAGCAGGGATACACTGATGGCCACAGATGCTTACAAACACACAAATCCACATCTCTCCTCAAGCTCTTCCCCCACCTGGAAGCCAGTTCCCCTCCTACATACTCTCTAGTTCTTACTCAGTACCTGCCTCCTGCCTCCTGCCTCCTACACAAAGCTTCCTTGGCCCCCACAAGCTACAGTGGCCATTCATCTATCCTACACGCCTCAAGCCCTCCTGTCATGCATGTTTTCAAGTACACATGCTCCAGTTTACATCACACAGCTTACAAAGGCCAGTGCCCAGGTAGAGGTCCGAAGAGGAGAGTTTGGACCATTGAGGAAGTTAGGAAAATAATGTTCTATTTTGAACTAGGAAGTTACATTTGCTAGGCAGGTGCTTTACCTTTTAGGTCATGCCTCCAGCTCAGAAAAATCAATTGTCTTTTAAAAAAAGAAAAAGGCCTCTGGGTACTGGTGAATCACACCCGCAATCACACCCAGGCAAACAAATTCAAGAAACTCATCTCCAATTAACCAGAGAAAGACAAATAATTACACTTGGACATGATTAACTAAACATCACTCTAAGCACCACACAGTGAGGAGGAGGATATTCTTAGGTAGGGATCACAATGGCTCAATAGCTGTGTGCATATGACCATATAAAATGATGCTTATTGAAATGAACTCCAAGAAATGTTAACAAGAAGTTTATTGTACTGTTTCCAGTCAAGGAAAGTTGGAAGTGGAGGAGTGGCTTAAGTGGTAAGAGTGTGAATGAAAAAACTGAGCAAGAACATGCGGCCCTGAGCTCAAGCCCCAGTACTGGCACCAAATAGAAGAAAAAAGGAAAAAAAAAAAAAAAAAAAAAAGAGGCCCAAGAACTGGTACCAAGAGAAAAGAAAAAGACTGAAAAAAGAAAAGGAAAATGTGTGTGATGGGTGGAAAATGAATATTTTCCTTTATCAGTAGTACATACTGATTTGACATCTAAATATTATTTTTTACTTTTTGCATAAAAGTGGAAGGCAATGAGAATAATAATTATTATCTGATAATAATAATAATAATAAAGATGTGCTTGTTTGTTTTAAGACAGGTCTTGCTATGTAGCCCAGCTTGACCTTGAATTGGCACACTTCTGGCTTCTAGCTCCCAAATGCTGGGACTGCACGCACGCACACACGTGCACGCACACACACACGCACACGTGTGTGCACACACACACACACGCACTCCACCCCGCTCTGGCAATATCTGTCTGTCCATCCAACTGTCTGTCTGTCTGTCTACCTATCTATCTCTACTTACCCCCAGATAGATATGGACATATATAAATATTTTTTTCAGTCATTGGGCTTGAACTTAGGGCTTCAATGCTGTCCCTGAGCTTTTCACTCAAGGAGAGCACTCTATCACTTTGAGCCACAGTGTAATTTCTGTTTTTCTGGTGATTAATTGCAGATAAGAGTCTCATGGACTTTTCTGCCCAGGCTGGCTTTGAATTGAGATCCTCAGATCTCAGCCTCCTCAGTAGATTACAGGTTTGAGCCAATAGTGCCTAGCCAATATCTGTATTTTAAATCTGTGTCTGCAAAATCTGGCCTGGAGTATTTGGTTAGATTTCCTTCTATTCTTTGCAGTTCCCAACAATGCAAATCTAAGGGTGTATTTTAGTAGCTTTAGAATGAGAAGTGGAAATGTGTGAGTTTAATGAAGGGTGGCTAGCAATCTCGAAGACACAAATGTAAACTGTGCCCATCTTCTGATTCTCTAACAAATGTACCACAAACAGTGCAGTGAGTTTTGCATCCCATCCCTAATTTGAGGCCAAATACTCCAATTTTTATTCCAAAGCTATACTTTTCACAGTTTGCCTTCACCTGATTGTTAAACCTGTCTGGATTTGCCTAAAGAAAGAGGACAGAAATGTTTTTATTTCTATTTTCCAAATCAACCTTCAGCTAAGGACTTAACAGAGACAACAGTACAGAGGAACACTTTTTGGAGCTAGTTCACATTGGATAACAAGCTCAAGTCTATACAGCCTTCAAGTTTGCATCCTATGGTAGTTCTGTACAAGAGTACCATCAAATGCCTGAATGTTTTGGCAGGTATGCAACCTGCGTGAACTGGATCATATGACAGGCTGCAAAATGTCCTCACACAACATCTGTGACTCTGCTAAAAGTAACTGTCATTTCTTTGTCTATCTAAGGAATTAGCTTTCAATTATATAATAAGCCATGGAGCTTTATCAAGTCTTCCACTGTAACTTCCTCCCACAGATGCTGGTCAGGGCTAAAATAAGACTATGACTGTAGCTTCCCACTTCTGCCCTTCTACTATCTCCCACAGACAGTATTGCCAAAACAGTGTTCCAGCATTAGCTCCCTGTATACCCTATTCCTGCATTTAAAACAAGCACAAAACAAACCCACTTCAGAGATTCTCAGATTCCAACAGTTTAACCTCACAAGAAGACTCCAGCATTACCACCCTGCTGACTTGTTCCCCTCACTGAAAACCATCCAATTTACTAATGGAAGAGAAGAAGAAAGGAAGGGAAGGAGGGAGGAAGGGAAGGAGGGAAGAAGGAGGGAGAGGAAAAGAGAGAAGGAAAAATGGAGGGAGGAGGGAGGGAGGAAGGGAAAAAGGAAGGAAGAAAGGAGGGAAGGAAGGAAGGAAGGAAGGAAGGAAGGAAGGAAGGAAGGAAGGAAGGAAGGAAGGAAGGAAGGAAGGAAGGAAGGGAGGGAGGGAGGGAGGGAGGGAGGAGAAGAGAGGGAGGGAGGGAAGGACAAAGAGAGAAAAGAAAGAAGAGAGAAAGAGAAAGCCACACACTGAGCTGGGTACTGGTAGCTTAGGCCTGTAATCCTATCTACTGTAGAGGCTGAGATAGAGCACTGCAGTTCAAACCCAGCCCAGGCAGTAAAGTCCATGAGACTCACATTTCCAATTGACCAGCAAAATGACAGAGAAGAGGCATGGTTCCAGTGGCTGAGCACCAGCCATGAGTAAGACAGCCAAGTGAGAGTGAAAGAAGCCCTCAGTTCGAGCCTCAGTAACCAGAAATAATAATGAATGTACTTTGGAATGTCTGGGGTTTTTTTTCTATGTAAAACATACTTCCCAACTCTACTCAATTATAAAAATGACCACTCCCTTTTTGTAGACAGAGTTTTGCAATAGAGCCAGGCTTGACTTGAACTCACAAACCTCTTGCCTCTGCCTTCCATAGACTGGAATTATAGGTATACACCTCACCCATTTCCACAGCAGCACTATTTTAACAGCCAAGAGGTGGAAGCAACCCAAGTGTCCACTAGATGAACAGTAACAAAGTGCAGCTGAACACATGGAAAGGAAGGAGGCTCTGACACCTGCTACAACATGGATGAGCCCAGGAGACAAGATGCCTTGTGAATAAACCAGGTACCAAAGCACAAATACTGGAGGATTCCACTTTCATGTGGTGTATCAAATAGTTAAATCCATGAGACTACCTCTACTCGTAGTGGATGCCAGGAGTGATGGGACAAGGGAAATAGGGAGTTGTTTAATAGATACAGAATTTTAGTTTCACAAGATGAAAAGTTCTGAACAGTGGCTGCTTAATGATATGAGACAAATATCCTACAGATGTATCATGTCATTTTTTAAAATTAGTTTTGCAAACCTTAAAAAAAATACTTAGCCTGGGCACCAGTGGCTCATGCCTGCAATCCTAGCTACTCAGGAAGCTGAGATATAAGAATTATGGTTCAGTTCAAAGCCAGGAAAGTATATGAGATTCTTTTCTCCAATTAGTCACCAAAAAAGACAGAAGTAGAGCTATGACTCAAGTTATAGGACATTAGCCTTGAGCAAAAAAGCTTGAGTTCAAGCCTCAGGAATAACACACACAAATGTATGTGTGTGAGCACACACACACACACACATATATATGTATTTATATTTCCCCTTAGATGATAAAAAAATCAATTCTATAGGTTACATTATTTATAAAAAGGTTTCTTTACTGTTTTCATCAATTACTTGCAGAATTTTACACTTCCTTTTTAACATAACTGCTCAAAACAGTACCTAATTTTACTAGCTACATTAAATATAGGTAAGAGAAAAAAATAACAAAATGGAACAGCAAAGTTAAAGAAACAGAAAGAGCTGGTGCTCAAGCCTGTAATCCTAGCTATGAGGAGGCTAAGATCTAAGGACTAGGGCAGACAAATCCTAGTTCCAATAAACTAGTAAAGGGCCAGAAGTGGAGCTGTGAGTAAAGTGATAGAGAACATACCATAGTGAACAAGAGCACCAGGCTGAGTTCTTTGCATCATTTGCATGCACATGCGTGCATGCATGCACACACACACTCACACACACTAACAGAAAGTACACACTTGCTGACAAGCAAGAAATAGATCAGATTCTCAAGGACAAGCTCTCCAGTCATTGGGACAGAAAGTGGGTATTCATTCAGTCAGATCATATCTGAAGAAAAACACAAACACCAAAGGCAAGGGGATTCTGAACTGTCTAACCTGCATGGGGTTAATCTTCACTGAGCGTTCAAAACACTCCACACATTCTTGAAGTTCCTTGTTCCGAAGGTGAAGCAGGGCCTTGGAGCGCTGGGCCCGGGCGCTGCGGTGCCCGGACAACTCCCAGGCCTTGTCGTAGCAGGAGTGATCTCTGAGTACATCTCCCAGCAAGCAGTATAAACTCGGCGTCTCTTTTTTCTCCAGCTCTTGCCTCAGGATTTCTTCTGCCTGGAAACAACAGAAACTATGAAACTGCTTTGATGTGAGTAATCTTTATTTTATCACATGTGCACATTTTACCCCACATGAAACAAATATGTATTTTCAGCACTTGAGAGTACTTGTGTATTTTATGCATCTAGGATGCTGGCTGCAGAAGAGAGGCTCAGGAGAAAGAAGTATAGTACCTGTAAAACAGGAAGAAGGAATGGGAGGCGTATGTTGTTCTACTGGCCTCTCTAGTCCCCACAGCACCTAGGGCTTACTTCATAGTAACAGGCTGCTGCCGCCTATTTAACACCTACGTCCCTGCCCTGGTTGTTACCACAATGACTTCATCAGAGCAGTGCCT
Organism: Dipodomys merriami; assembly: GCF_024711535.1. Lineage (NCBI taxonomy): Eukaryota > Metazoa > Chordata > Mammalia > Rodentia > Heteromyidae > Dipodomys > Dipodomys merriami. The sequence goes on along the minus strand of NW_027203048.1, from coordinate 14,297,779 downwards.
ATAATTCACTCTATCTTTTCTCCTTCCTTCCTTCCTTCTTTTCTTCATTCGTTCCTTCCTCCCTCTCTTCCTCCCTTCCTTCCTTTCTTCTCCCTCTTTCATATTTTTATTAAAGAAGATTCCATTTGGGCTGGGAAGGTGGCTCAGTGGTAGAGTGCTTGCCTTGCATGCTCGAGGCCCTGGGTTCGATTCCTCAGCACCACATAAGAAAAAAGCCGGAACAGGCGCTGTGGCTCAAGTGGTAGAGTGCTAGCCTTGAGCTGAAGAGCTGAGGGACAGCGCCCAGGCCCAGAGTTCAGGCCCCACGACTGGACCCCCCCCCCAAAAAAAGAAGATTGCATTCAACGAAGTATTTTATGCATAAAATGCATCTTGATCAACGTCATCCCTTTCAACATTCTCGCCCATTCCTTCCAACCCACCTCTTCTCTCATTTTTCTTAATTTTGTAGTATATCCATTGAATTTTAAAAAATTTTAATCATTATAATAAACGTGATATACAGAGTGCATTGAATTTTTTTTATTATTTTTATTGATTGATTTATTTTTGGTCAGTTGTGGGGCTTGAACTCCGGGCCTGGGTGCTATATCCCCCACCTCCTCAGCTCAAGGCTAGTTTTCTGGTGGTTAATTGGAGATAAGAGTCTCACAGTCTTTCCTGCCCGGGCTGGCTTTGAACCAGGATCCTCAGATCTCAGCCTCCTGAGTAGCTAGGATTACAGGCATGAGCCACCAACATCCAGCTGCAATGAAATTTTGACTACACCTTGCTCTTCCCCCTGTTCCTCTCTTTCTTCCTTCCTTCCTGGATTGCCAAAAAACTTTAAAAAGAAAGGAGAAGGGCTGAGAAGGTGGCTCAGTGGTAGAGAGCTTGCCTTGCATGCCTGAGGCCCTGGGTTCGATTCCTCAGCACCACATAAGCAAAAAGAAAAAAGCCGGGAGTGGCGCTATGGCTCAAGTGGTAGAGTGCTAGCCTTGAGCTGAAGAGCTGAGGGACAGCTCCCAGGCCCAGAATTCAGGCCCCAGGACCGGACCCAAAAAAAAAAAAAAAAGAAAGAAAGGAGAAGATGCAGTTTAGTAGACTAAAAACTTATTAAACAAGTCACATCAAACCTCTCAGACAAAAGCTGTGACCTTATCTGGTTCCAGACAGTGCATTCACTTTAGAAATGAACTCATCCTGCAATCACTGTGCAGGCTCGGCTATTACAACAATGTCCACAATTCAGAGCCACCCTGTCGCTGGAGCTAATTCTGCACTGGCTACTGTCATCTTCCACTGCACCCCAACCATGCCTGACACCGTGCTTCTGATGAATTTTACCAGAGAACAAAACCCATGACAGTCACCCTACTTTGCATCCTCACCCACCTTCACATATACAGCAGTGCTATCCCCAAAGATGCTAAGATAACCATCATCAAAACAGACATAGACATCCTGGAAGGTTGCCCTTCAGGAAGGTGAAATGAAAATGTAAAGTCTCTAATGCATGTACATTGACTCTCTGAAAGTCTGTATATTTGGTTTTACATAAGTTGGACATATCTATAGTTCTTAAGCTGTCTGATTTTTGTGAAAAAAAAAATTTTTTTTTGTCTGTCATGGGGCTTGAACGCTGGGCTTGGGCGCTATCCCTGTGCCCCTTAGCTCAAGGCGAGCACTCTACTGCTTGAGCCACAGCACCACTTCTGGTTTTCTAGTGGTTAATTGGAGATAAGAGTCTCACGGACTTTTCTGCCCAGGCTGGCTTTGAACCGTGATCCTCAGATCTCAGCCTCCTCAGTAGCTAGGATTACCGGCATGAGCCACCAGTGGCCGGCTTTGTGAAATCCTTTAAACAAATTTCTGGATATTGGCCCCCTCTGCATTTGTGACACAATGTCAGTAACAAGGCTTTTCAGGACTAAGCTGAAAATGGAATCCGATTTTATACAGCAGTTTCTAAGGGAAAATAATTCTAAACCCCAAATAGTCAAAACAAATGTGAGCTTTTAGAATATAATGCATGTAATTTCTCCAGTCACAAAGAATATGAGTTATTAATGTATCTGAGTATAACTCTATAAGGCTACCCATACAGAGATGCATATAACTAAAATTATATACAACAGATTGTAGCTGTTACCAACTTTTGCAGCAATAAACTCATAATGTGGTTGAAGGTTTTTCTCTCAAGAAAGACATTGGTACTTGGGACCCACCCCAATCCAGAAATTCTGGGAGCGAATTCATTTAATAGTAATTCCTTTCCACTTTAGCCAGTTACAGTGGATTCTACATGTGCAGTAATATAATGGCATTAGAGTAACTGCATACAGGCACTCTACCCTGGAGAAAGTGGAACTTCTCAGATTGGTCTCTTATCAGGAAGATGGTGAGCAGGCAACAGTGGCAAGGTGGTGTAACACTCATGTCTACAACACTTAGTGATGCAAGAACAAGGCTCTGTGGACTAGGCAGCCAGACATTAGGAGGAAATACAAGTGTGAGGCAGGTTTCCTGCTTCCAAGCTCACTAGATTACCCGAAGAGAGAAAATGACCTTCAGTGTTTTAAATTCGCAAGGTCAGGGAATCAGGGAATCCCCACGATAATCTAAAATTTTACTTTCCCTTGTAGCTTAGCAGAATCAAACATAGCCAAAATGAAGTGTAGGTAGACCCTGCCACTCAGGACTGCTAACGAACAATGGAAGATGAATTCAGTTTCATTAGTTCTATCTGAAAGTCAGGGTTGATCAACTAGGTTTTGGTCTTATCACTTCCTTCACTGGCTTTCAGCTAAACATTTTATTTTTCTTTGGTGACAGTTCTTAGATAGATTTGTGACTATGGTCAGAGTGCCAAAATGTGTTTCTCTTAAAATACTCAGTTGGAGTCCGGAGCAGCAAAGTAAATAATCGCCCTGTCCTGAGGTCATTAATGTTATAAAAACAAACAAACAAGCTAATTCAGAAGAGGAAACCACAAGGGAGATGGTGAGACCAGAGAAGAGTTGCTAAGCCAGTCTCCATCTACTGCCAACTGTATGAGAAACCCAATCAGTCCCTTCCAGAATTCCTATTACGAAAAACCATGAGAGAAAAACAAATGACTGTAATCATTTTAATCCACTAAGTTTCCAGTGGGTTTGTTAGCAACAGGAACAGTAGCTGTTGTTTAAAGCTACTATATCACGGCCAAGAGTAGAAAAGGGTATTAGGCTGGGAAGGTGGCTCAGTGGTAGAGTGCTTGCCTTGCATGCATGAGGCCCTGGGTTCGATTCCTCAGCACCACATAAGCAGAAAAAGCCGGAAGTGGCACTGTGGCTCAAATGGTAGAGCACTCGCCTTGAGCTGAAGAGCTGAGGGACAGCATTCAGGCCCAGAGTTCAGGCCCCATGACCAACCAAGAAATAAAGAGAAAAGAAAGGAAGGAAGGAAGGAAGGAAGGAAGGAAGGAAGGAAGGAAGGAAGGAAGGAAGGAAGGAAGGAAGGAAGGAAGGAAGGAAGGGAAAGAAAAGGAATGGACGAACGGATGGACAGACAAGAAAAGAAATCTGGGTTTGGAGATACCTGAGTCACTCTGCTAACATACTGTCTTTCACCCAGTTTCTACCAGAGTCATTTCATAGACTCAAAGACTCTTAAATTAAAAAAAAAAAACTAAATTAAATTAAAAAAGAGGAGAATCCAACCACTTAGGAAGAACCCTAAGCCACACCCCAGTCCTTGTGTGCTTTCAGTTATTCTGACAGGATCTGGAGTTTTTGCCCAGGTCAGACTCAAACAATAACACCCCCACCCATGCCACCTATACAGCAAAGGCCATAGCTGTGTGCCAACCATCAGTTTAAGTGTGATGGGTCTTACTGATATTTTTGTCTGGGTTGCCCTAAAACTACATTCCTCCCAAATTCTACCTCTCTAGTATCTAGGATTACAGACATGAGGCCCCATACCCAGCAAAATACCTTTTCTTTGAGAGTTAGCTGCTAGTGTTAATTCTTTAGGACTCTAACTGGTGAGTGATAGGCTTTATGGGAATCGACCATCCTACATTAGGACTAGTAAGTCTCTGAACCCATCAAGTGGTTACTTCCCCAGTTCACAAATACACTATTGAATTAGGTATACCAAGGAAAGACCTTCTTAAGTGGAGGGCCAAGAGAAAGCCCACAAAGCTCCCCTTCCCATTAGAAGTAAATCCAAGCAACACTACCACAACGACTTGAACTACTATTAAAAACTTGAAAGATACAAGGAAGTATGAGTGGTGGACAGTTTGAGGGTATGTATGTCACTGACTTACACACTCAAACTGAAAACACACCTGGGTCCTTGAAAGCATCATGGATTGTTATAAACTTAGCACAGAGATGGCTCCAAAGCAGCTACTACCTCAGGTATGATCTTATGGGAGTCATTATCCTTATACAGAAAGCAGTCTTTAGATAGAGATACCCAATAACCAACCCTCAGTGAGCTCACCAGCACAGAGAAAAGTACACTTCTCCTATCATGCCTCAGAATTAATCGGACTTCATGCACAAGCCTTGAGTGTCTCACTACCCCATCAGAGCTTATTAGTCCCTCATGACGGCACATTAATAAAACTCAAGAAGCCAGGCACTGGTAGCTCACACCTGTAATCCTAGCTACTCAGGAGGCTGAGATCTGAGGCTTGCAGATTCAAGACAGTCTGGGTAGAAAAGTCCTTGAGCTCTTATGTCCAATTAACTACCCCCAAACTGAAAGTGGAACTGAAGCTCAAAGTGGTAGAGGACTAGCTTTCTTCAAAAGCTCTTGGAAAGAACCCAAGCTCAGAGTTCAAGCCTCATTATCACCACCACCACCACCACCTCCAACAACAACAACAACAAAACTCAAGAAAAAAGATTTTAAAAAAAATACAAAAAACAGTGTCACCATGTGCTCATACCTAGCAATCCTAGCTACTCAAGAGACTTAGATATGAGGATTCGATTCAAAGCCAGCCTGGACAAGTAAATACATGAGACTCCTATCATCAATTAATCACCCAAAAGCCAGAAGTGGAGCACTAGCCTTCAGCAAAAATGTTCAAGGACAGCTTCCAGGCATTGAGTTCAAACCCTACTACCTGCACATGCACAGGTGTGGTGCATGCCCATTCACACACGCACGCACACACACACACACACACACACACACACACACACACACACACACACACACACACACACACACACACACACACACACACACACACACACTAAAGTGTGCCGAAGTCAACCAAAAGCCAGGTGGAAGCCATCATATGCTTGATACCATAATTTGTAATAGGTAAAATTATGTTCACTTTATAAAAGTTCATTTGAACAACAACAACCAAAAAAAAAACAAAAAACAAATAATTAACCCCAAGGGACTGGAGGCATGGCTGAGGTGTAGAGCAACCACCAATAAGCAAAAGCGGCAGATACTGAGTTTGAGTCCTGATCTTGGAAGAAAAAAAAACAGTTCACTTGTTATATTACCCCTAAGGATCTAGTCTATTAGATAAAACATAAACATTTATTCTAAAACAACCACTAATGTTTCCCTTTATCAGAACTCTTCTTTAATTACATAATGTGACTATGGTACTCCACCAGTTTCCCAACAGCAAACGCCCAAATTAAAGGGTTACATTCTTGCACAGGCCCATGTACTGTTGTATGCTATAGCAACTGAGAAACAGTTTTGCCTTAAACCCTTTCCTCTTGTTTCTAAGTTAGAGCTGGTCAGAAGGGACCTTTCAGAGATTTGAAAAGTGAAGGTGAAGCAACACATTCACATGGCAAAATTGTCACAGTCAAGTATGGTGTCAAACAAGATGCAGGGGGGATCTGCAGGTCCCAGCTTGACCTGTGTGACTTTTCAGAGGCTGACCCTGTCCAGCGGCAGGCCTTATTGATTGAACTGATGGAACTCCAGGCCCCCGATACACTTTCACTGTGGATTCACAGTGTTGCTAGCAATGAATAAACTAGCAAACACTTTCTAGAACCTCTCCACCAGCTTCTCTAGTGGTCCCATCTCAGTGGCCTCAATGGTTGGAAGTGCTTGGTTTCTGGGATGCGGGTATTAAGTTCTGGCTGATAAACGGAGTTCAGTGGTACAGATGGACTGGTGGATGATGACTGCCTCCCTGCTCCTGACTCCTTTCATTTCTTCATTTTCCAGTTTGTCCATATTCCCTAACAGATTTAAAGTGGTCAGCTGGGCATCGGTGGCTCTTGCCTATATTCCTAGTACTCAAGAGGCTAAGATCTAAGGATCATGGTTCAAAGCCAGCCTGGGCAGGAAAGTCTGTGAGACTCCTTTTTTTTTTTTTTCCGGGGGGCGGGGGGGGGTCCAGTCATGGAGCCTGAACTCTGGGCCTGGGCGCTGTCCCTCAGCTTTTCAGCTCAAAGCTAGCGCTCTACCACTTGAGCAACAGCACCACTTCTGGCTTTTTTCTTTTTTTCTTATGTGATGCTGAGGAATCGAACCCAGGGCCTCATGCATACAAGGCAAGCGCTCTACCACTGAGCCACCTTCCCAGCCCGTCCATGAGACTCTTATCTCCAATAAACCACTCAGAAAACCAGAAGTGGCATAGTGGCTCAAGTGGTAGAGCGCTAGCCTTGAGCTGAAGAGCTCTACTTCTATAAGTAAAGCAAGTCTAAGTGACAGAATTCTTTTATTTTTACCTTTTATGTAAAAGAAACTTTCTACGTATATTCCCATTTGATAGTGATTTATAGGCTAGTTTTTATCCATTCCATTGTTGAATGTATTATTTCAATCTCTATAATAATTCTGACAACCAGAAAGTACCCATTTTGAGACAAGGAAGTAAAAGTTTAGAATTCTTGGTCAAATGGTCAGCCCCCAACTAAAAGAAACTAAGCTGAAAAGCAAGAATCATGACTCTAGACTTAATATTATTAATATTATAATATTATTAATATTATAATCATGATTTCAGAACATCTGAAAAGTCTCTCCATATTTTAAAAGAACTGGCCAAGAGCACCAGAGGCAACTATTTCAGAGCTTTGAAAATTTACCAGGGACAAGCAGTATGGTAAACATTTTTTTTTCCCCAAGACAAATGACTAAATCTTGACAAGAATAGCAAGCTTTGTGGCATTTTAACTTTTCCCAGTCCTTATCCCCTCTTCTCCAGCTCTTGAGTAGGCTGTGAAACCCAACACCCCGTAACCATGATGAAAACTAGTAGCCTTGCAGTGACTAATAGATGTACCAACACCTTTAAAGCCTCACCCCCAGAAAACACAGCATATACCCAGTCTGGTGTCCATCTGCAAGACTGTCTTTACCTGATCTAAATCTGAGCTCGTCCCGTGAAAAGTCTTGAACAAAAACAATGAGAACAAGTGATTACTTTCATTTTGCCAGAGGTGGTAAATAACAGTGACAAGGGAGCTAGCTGACAGTTATACCTGAAAGTATCCATTTAATTACAAAAAGAAGATAAACATGGGGAAATCAAGTACAAATAAGATGTGGTAGAGAAACAAGCAGAAAACAGCAAATAAAAATCCTACTAAATAACTCCAGTGATCCAACTAAAATGCTGATCATTTTGACACACTTTAGATTCCAACACACACATAGGCTGAAAAATAAATAAGTAAAATGAAAAAGATACGTAAACAATAACCAAAAGAGAACTGGAGTAGCTAGATATATTAAGAGAAAAAAATATGACATGACAAAATTTTTTAGCAAAATAAAAGGCATATTTTATTACAGTCATTCCTTCATTATTATTTATAATATAATTTTAAATATATATGAACCTATAACACAGCCCCAAAATACATGAAACAAAACCTGAGAGGAATGAAGGGAAAAAAAGAGGCTTCACAACTGATTTTCAATAATGGCTAGAAGAACTGCAGAAATGGAAATGGAAGACTTGAATAAAGCTACAATCCAACTAGACCTAATAGACATTTAAAGAATGCTATACCCAATGACAACAAGACCGATATTCTTCTCAAGTACACGCATCCTTCTCCAGGATATAGTTTATGCTGTTATAATGCACATCTCAGTAAACTTGAAAGGACTAAAAGTTATTCAATATATGTTCTCCACCCGCAACAGAATTTAATTTGAAACCAACAACAAAAGGGAATCTGGGGCATCACAAATATGTGAAAATTAAACAGGATACTCCTAAATAACTGATGCATCAAAGAAGAAATTACCACCAAACTAAAAACACATTAAGATAAATAAAAACAGGAACATAACATTCCAAACTTATGGGATATGGCAAAAGTATATTTAGAGGGACGTTTTAGCTCTAAATGCTATGTTTAAAAAGAAGAAATATTTCAACAATCTAATCTCCAACCATAAGTAACCAGACAAAAAAGGGCAAATGAAACCCAAAGCAATCGGAAGGAAGGAAATAATAATTAAAAAAACAACAACTGGGGTGTAAATAAAAGAAACAGAAGAAAAAAAAGTAACAAGAGAAAATAGGCAAACCAAAAAGTGGTTCTGGACACTCCAATTACTGTAATTAGAAATGGAAGAGGAAACATTGCTACCACCTACAAATAAAAAAGATTATAAGAGAATTCTATACTCCACAAGTACCCTATACTAGAAATAGAATGCAAGATTCACATCAAACCACACCTTACAAGTACTTGCTTGACAAAAAAAAATCACTGTATGCATATACATATGTATGTATGTATGTATGTATGTAGGTATGTAGGTATGTGCATACACATCAGTTGTGGGGCTTGAACTCAGGGCTAGGGTGCTGTCCCTGAGCCTTTTTGTGCTCAAGGCTTGTATTCTACCACTTGAGCCACAGTGCTATTTCCAGCTTTTGAGTGGTTTATTGAAGATACGAGTCTCATGGGGACTTTTCTTCCTGGGCTGGCTTCAAACCACAATACTCAGATCTCAGTCTCTCAAGTAACTAGGATTACAGGTGTGAGCCACCAGTGCCAGGCTTCTGTATGCAAATTTATTCTACTTCTAAGGACACAGCATTAAATCAGAGTCCAAGACCTAGTGTTTATAACTGTACAAATAAGACAAAATAAGTATGCAAGTTTAAGATTAAGTATATCTCAGGAAATCTTCACACTGAGAAAGGCTGAGACAAAATTTCACCTCCATGTTTGCTTCCTCCACCTGACTGCTATCAACCACAACTCCTGTAAGAATGAGGAACACCGTGGGTGGTAGGAAATGTGTTGCTTCTGGGGATGGGTGTGGAGGGCCCGAGGGGCCGCTTTCTACAGAGGGGGAGAAACTCTGGAGCAGTGACCCTGCCCAGTTTGAACTCATCTCTTTCCTCAAATTCTTTATCCTGCATTTTTCTGTTAGATAAGCTCATTCTTTCTCCTTGAGATCTTCCACCCCTTTCTGCCAAGACTGTTATCTTTCCCAGGGGCCCTGTTTGCAGGCAATATATTTCCTTTTTTCAACTAGTTGCGTTCCACTCCTGTCTTCTTCATTCTCTCCAAAATGTTCTAATTTTTTCCCTGTGCCTCCCCTTGTCCACTCAGTTTACACAATCGATCACTAAAAAAGAACTACAGAAGACACGCCAGTGAAGATGCCTACAGCCCAAAGGCACTGTACACAGCTTCTGTAGCAATGCTTTTACTGTACACCAATGTGAACTACCGGAAATCTTCACTAAGTCCAAATCCTTTGATGTATCTAGTGATGGGTTGCTGCTTTTCTATGGGAAATACAGGCTTATAATTTTATAGAGTGTAAGAAATTTTTCCTCTAAATGTCTACTAAGGTAAAAATATGCTTCCACACATGCAAAGGATATTTAAACAGGGCACTGTGCTGCAAGAACTTCATCAGATGCAAGCCCTAAGGATCTCCCCAACTTTCACATAAACAAATATAGGCTGCTCCAATAATCTCTTACTGTGGAATTCTACATGCCTATAGTTATTAATTATTCTTAATACAACTTTCTAGTAACAGGTAAATATGGATAGTAAAATTTTTAACATGAAACTAAGACAACCAAGATTCAAGCAGAACCTAGGATAGGTGGAATACTATTTAGGTGTGCATGGTGGTGGAGGTGGTAGTGGTACTGAGATTTGAACCCAGTCCCTTATGCTTGCCAGGCAAGCACTTCTACCATATTGAACCCATATCCCCCCACCCCCGTGCTGGAATACTACGTACTTTACCAGGGAAACCTGCATGTTTAGAGCAAGAGTCACACAGTTAAGTGCCCAGAGATTCTTGCCAGCTTTTAAGAATGAATGAACCAGGCTTGTCAGGGACCATCCAAGAGGATGGTCTGAGCTGCCGCTCAGCTCTTACCACTTTAAAATATCAGTGTGGAACTGAGCCCAGTGTTTTTATATCTTTTCACTCTCCAAGAAATCTAAGTATTTTAGATGAATCTGGCAGCATTTATTGTTTTTTTTCTTTTACCACCCCCTCCCCCCAAAAAATATTGTATAAGGCAGATTAATACTTTGCTGGCCTACCTTTGCCCACCTATGCAAAGCTGCACACTCCAGATTCAGAGCACTCAACTCCTACCCTATGGTGAGCATCAGGTGTTCTTTGCTCTGCCCAACACTTTTTCCCTGATTTGGGAGTAGCAGAGCTCCCCTTTCCTGAGGGGACCCATTCCCTCACACCTCGCCTCGTGTAGCACAGGCAGGACTTTGAGATGGGAGGCACATGAGTCAGACCTCTCAGTGTTCTGCAGTGTTTCTGTTAGAGATAAAACATTGACTACATTTTTCCAGTGCGATTACTAAGTGTGGGCTTCCTGTGGCCATAATGTCTGCTTCGTGGAGAGAGCTACAGTCATAATGACATCACCTTCCCCCCCCCCCCGCCCCAATACAGCAAGGTCTACTCAAATGTTCTGTTGTGTGAACCACTGGATTCCCATTCCTAAACTAGTGTGTGCTGATTTTTTTTTTTTTTACAACCAAATAAGTTCTAACACATTTCTAGAAAACTGTGTGGCACATCCATTCTATAGACTTTCAACCATAAGAGGAAGAGCTGTGAGAATGCAGCTGCCATTAGTCAGGAAAAGCAAATGCCAGCACTCTGTTCTTAATAATGTATGAACAAATTAAACTAGTGTTTGACGGACTGCTCTTCATTTGTACTTACCGACTTCAGAATCAAAGTATTAGATGTGGAATGTACCTAGTGTTCAATGAGGAACACAGTTAGCCCTCAACTAAAGTCTGTTTTCTTCCTCAACTCCCTCTGCTGGAAAACCAGGCAGGAAAGTAAAAATGCATGGGATTTCACTTGAAACAGCTGAAACAATTAAAACAGTTTCTTTTTGCTGAGCGCCAGTGGATCACATCTATAATCCTAGCTCAGGAGGTTGAGATCTGAGGATTGCAATTCAAAGCCAGCCTGGGCAGAAAAGTCTGTGAGACTTTCATATTCAATTAACCACCTGAAAACTGGAAATGGCTCAAAGTGGTAAAGCACTAGCCTTGAGCAAAAAAAAGCTCAGGGATAGCACCTAGGCCCTGAGTTCAAGTCCCATGACTGACTAAACAAACAAAAAAGTTTCCTGGAAACCTGAAACTGTTACTTGGAACATTAAAATTTTCTACAATCTCACTGGTCAACTATACATGGTTTCCTCAAAGACAGAAAAATGGAAGTTGTCAACTATTAAGTACATGATAGGACTGAGCCAACAGGAGCCAATTCAGTGAACTCCAAGAGAAAGAGCAAATGATAACATAAGATTAAAGCTAAATTTTTTCCGTCTAATTCTAGTTGGGCACTGGTGGCTCATGCTACTCAGAAGGCTGAGATCTGAGGATTGTGGTTTGAAGCCAGCCTAATCAGGAAGGTCCAGGAGATTCTTATTTTCAATTAATCACAAAAAAGCTGGACATAGGACTGTGGTTCAAGTGGTAGAGTACTAGCCTTGAATGCAAAAGCTCAGGGACAGTGCCCAGGCCCCAGGTTCAAAACAAAAGACTTAATTCTAACCCAACATCAAGGTTTGTTTTGTTTGTTTCAATCAAATGTGGAAAATCACAAGAATGTCCCAGGAATTTTAGGAAGATAGAAACTGAGGGGCTATGGCTTTAGAGAAAAAATATTTAACTGTAAATAGGTAGGTTAAACAGAATTTGGATTCTGAACATTTGTACATCTCAACACCTTCATATCATCCTCAATTACTGTGTTTATGTGTCTCTGTACCATGAGACTAGCTTAAAGCCACGCAGTAATATTTATGGCCCCAAATCAGATTCTAAGAATCTGAGGGTGTGTCCACTCTTATGACATATACCTTTTACTTAGATGACCCATGTTGAGAACTGAGAACTGAAGATGTACAGAAGCAAAAGAACTCATCTATGCTATATTAGACCACGTTTATATTTATGAGTAAGGGTTGAAGCTTCTGGAGACTTGTAATAAGTCAGGATTTGGTAAAGACATTTGCATATCTATGTTCATTACTATACTATTCACAATAGCCAAGTTATGGAAACAGTCCAGAGGCCCTACAATAGATGAGTGGATTAAAAAAAAAGTGCTAATACACAATGAAATGTCACCTTTTCCACTAGAAAGAATAATTTATATAACTGTAAATCCTCTGTACAGTATTTTTAAATAAAAATATATATGAAAAAAGAATAATATGTCATTTGCAGGGAAATGGATGACCTAGAACAAATCATGCTAAATGAGGTAAGCCAAGCTCAGAGAGAGAAATGGTGGAAGCTAGATTTAAAATGTAATTGGACATGATAATTGGTCAGGACTCTAGGCATTCACATACAAACAGATTAAAGGAGGATACCCTTAGGGGAGATACCCACAGTCATAACTCCTCTTAACATTCAAGATACTATTTATTGACAAAAATTCCAGGAAATGGAAACAGGATTTTGTTGGTGGTGATTGTGGTGGTGGTCAGTGATGTTGTTTTTTTCTTTTTTTCCCTTTTTTTTTTTTTTTTTTTTTGACTATTTTTTTGGCAAGGAAGTGGGCACAGAAAGGGAGAGAAGAAAAGTGAATAAATACAATCATGGTATTCACTATACATTATGTGGAAAATAAACTATGCACGATGTGGCAGGGATGAGAGGGGAAAACTGAAAGAAAAAATTGTACTCATTACTTGACTTCTGAGATGGTAACCCTTCCGTACAACACCTTAATACTAACTATGCAATTATTTATTTAAAAACAACAACAAAACAACTTCTGGAGAGATAGAACCCAGGGGCTTGCACATGTTAGGTCAGTGTTCTGCTCCTGAACTATATCCCCAGCCTATAACAATGTTTTTGTAAGTTGTTAAATGGGACATGTCAAGGTGGGAAGTTCTATGCTAAGTACTGCTAAAATTCCGACAGCACTGGGTCAAAGACAAGGCCTTGGGATTTGGGTAAAGAAAATGAGTACAAGTTAAGTCCAGCCTCTAATGAAAAGGCAGCTAAAGAACTTCAGAAAAATTATTCATACTTGAGTAAGAAGTAATTATGAAAACCGCTTTCTCGACTGGGAGCTGAACCTTGATTTTGTATCTTAACAGAGAAAATTCTACTGTGTGACTTCAGTGACCATCATCTGACCTTGCATCTGGTCAGAACAGAGGAAAGAGAAACTGGTAAACCAATGACTATAGAAAGCAAAAAAATGGGGGGAAATGAGCCCACGGGCTGGGGTTATAGCTGAAGTGGTGGGGCACTTATATAGCAAGCATGAAACCCTGGCTTCAATGTCCATTACCAGGGGGGAAAAATAGTTCTAGACTCAGATACAATACCAAGTATAAAAAAAAAATCTTAAGGACCATAGAAATGATAGATAGGCTCAACAACTAAAGGTTATTTTCAGGGGGTGGTAAAAAAAACAGACAAAGAATTTAAAGACATGCTATTAGATCTGGCCTCCTGGAAGTAGCTTTAGGATTGAAAAAGAAGATTTGCACGTGTGTGTATGTTTGCACACAAGCTTATGTGTCAGACATGGAATGCACAAAACCGTGAGCACAGTCTAATTCCCATCTTTCCTCCAAGGCAGAGTACAAACGTGGACCCTGATTGTCAGTGTCTGGTTCTGAGACACCAGGAGACTGTCCTCTGGGAAGGTCCTCTACCATCCCTGACACCAAGAATAAGGATGACTAGGGCAGACTAAGACAGCACCAAAACACCTTCTCCTCATCTAACTTCGTGTTCTATGAGCAGAAACTAAAAGACGGAAAGGACAAAGCTCTTTGCCCATTCCCAGCCTGCCCTCACAGCCACCCCCTGACTATGTGATGCTAGAGCCCATTCATTTACTCACAGAGCCACCTGTTCACTGTCTCTTACATTCATGTGCGTGACAACTCTATGCTCGGCTAGATTTGTCAACAAAAAACACTCCAAGTCCAAGGTGAAATAGAGTAATTAAAACAGACCTAGTTATCCAATTATCTGTTGATCTCTTATTTGCATTACTAAGTTGTGGAACATTTCCCATTATCTTGCCTATTTTTCTCATTCAAGTGACTACAACAGGTTTTAGCTTACAAACCCGATGTCCAATTTTTAAGGGACTAACAGTAACAATGATGGCTGGCAGGTGTGGGAGATAGAGCAAGAAAGAAAGTATGTGCTCACTTACTAATGTCATCTAAAAATGTCAGAAACTACTCAAACATTGTAGACTGTTGTGAACAGCACAGCACGTGACAAGCACAAAATAATCACCTAAATAAAGTAGTACATAAGAAGCACTCAACAATTACACTATAGCTGGGCATAGTTGGCTCACATCTATAATACTAGCTAATCAGAAGACGGATATCTGAGGATTGGGGTTCAAAGACAGGCAGGAAAGTCCATGAGACTCTTTTTTTTTTTTTTTTTTTTTTGGTCATGGGGTCTGAACTCTGGGCCTGGGCTCTGTCCCTCAGCTCTTCAGCTCAAGGCTAGCGCGCTACCACTTGAACCACCTTCCCAGCCCCAAGACTCTTGTCTCCAATTAACCGCAAAAAGCCTCAAGTGCAGCTGAGACAGAGTCCTACCCTTGAGCAAATAACTCAGGGACAGTGCCAAGGTCCTGAGGTCAAGCCCCAGGACTAACATCAAGAATAAATATGATCAAATTAAATTTTAAAATTGCATTATAGAACAACACAGTCACAAATGTCTTTGCAATTTAGTGATCAAACACTGAAATTCCTGAAGGTTCCTATTTCTGTTTCTGAGGCTCAAGTGGGGAAATCTCTCACTGGTTTGTGGAGGAAGAATAGCATGGCAGCAATTGGAGAAGTATATTCTGCTACACGTAACATCATCTTTAGAAGAATTACACTTGGAGATCTGCTTCAATGCAGTTACCAGGTGAGCACACTTATTAGTCATTGATTATAATGTAGGTCTGATTCTTAAATGGCTTACATTTAGTAGAACAGATAGGGCAGCGAATGGGTATCATAGTAGTTTAAGGTGCTAAAGAAATCCACATGAGAACAGCAACACCAAAGCCAGAAGAACGTAACTAGGAAGACTTCCTGTAGAGAGTAACCAACATGGAGAACCTGCAGAACTCAGTCGTGTTAGCTAAAGAAGGACAAAGGTTCTAGATACATAACAGCATGTCCACAGGTCCTGAATAGAAATGATGCTGCAAAGCCAGGAAACCACAAGGAATTTGGTCTTTCTAGAAGTTTAGGAACCACCTGAACATGAGAGTGTGAAGGGGGAGAGCAATGACAAAAGAATAGCACAAAAATAGTAATGGAAGCAGAAGCTATATCATGAAGCACCTGTAAGCCATTCCCAACACTCAGACTTAATCCTAGACTTGAAAATGAAGTTACTAACAGGTGGGAATGACAGGGGTCAGGTTTGTCTTTAGGAAGATCACTTTGGCTCTAATGTGAGAAAAGGACTTGGGTAGTCTTGTAATTCATACCAAGACAAACCCCCAAGCAAAAAAAAAAAAAAAAAATCCAGATAAATTGCTAAGAAAAAAAACAAACAGCCTCAACTGTTTTAGAACTAAAACATTTACTTACAATCTAAAGAAAAGCAAACTTTTAAGTGTTCATGGTTAGGCAGGCACTAGTTGCTCATGCCTATAATCCTAGCTCCATAGGAGGCTAAGAACTGAGGTTCACTGTTTGAAGCCAGCCCAGCAGGCAATTGCTTAAGCATCTTATCTCCAATTAAACCCCTAAAAAGCTGTGGCTCAAGTGGCAGAGAACCAACCTATAGCAAAAAAGCTAAGGGACAGCACCAGGCCTTGAGTTCAGGCCCCAGAAGTACACACACATGCAGACACACAAAACAAGCTGCAATTTTTGGTTGGAAATAAAAAAAAAAGAGTTCCTGGCTGAATTAATATGCAAACAGAGAACAACACTACATAAGGTTACATATTCTCAAAGAAGCCTTGCGGGAAGCAAGGACAAGAGAGGTCCCAGTAGGACCACACCCACTCTCACTTCCAACTGAATTAATGACAGCTTTGTCGTTGTTGCTCTTTTAGAGACTAAACCTGAGTAAGACTTTGTCACAAGCTAGTAGAAACGGTTGTGAGTAAGCCAGATACCTAAAAACCAACAGATGAGATCCACTTCTGATCCAAGGGTCAAGCAAAATTCACCAGAGGTGTTTTTCAGTGGTCCTTAAATCACAAGCATGTCCACAGGTAGTTTCTAAATTAGAAGGGCTGAGTTCTACTGCAGCAGAGTATACACATGCATCCCAGAACAAAATAATTAGGTTGAGGCATTGCTCTAAGTTTGCCGTTTCAAAATTAAGTATGCCATTGAGCATTAAAGGCAAGGATTAAAATTTCACAAACTTCTAGTAGTGGTGAAAACTTCTGGCACATGACCAAATTCTAAAAGAACCTCAGCTGTTTTAGAAATAAAACATGTGCTTCCAACTTGAAGCAAAACTCTTTAGGATCAGATCTGTATATACAAATAAGAAAACCAGATTAAGAGAAGTCTTTCATAAGACAAAATGCTAAAATTAGCATGTAAAATCAAGATGGGGGTTGGTGTTGGCTACAATTCACAAAAAAATTAAATAATTACATTCCTAAAAATTAAAATATACATTATTTCCAAGAGTAGGTAGAAACATCAGTATTCATCATTACTATAAGATAATTCTTACAAGGTCATATGTGAACCTTAAAAAATAATTTTACAATGACTTAGAAGGACATAGTTAAAGCTCTCATGGAGGGATAGGTGTATTACATTCTTTCTCTTGTAATAAAGGAGTCACAGCTTCCCACACTTCCTAAAAATAATTGACTTGTTATCTCAAGACATGTATTGGGATCTACAATTCACCTACTTGCCTAATTATATTAAAATTTGCATCTCAAAAGCCTACCCTACTTTTATATAACATTCATTTATTTTTCAGACAATGTAAAAGACTAACAATGGAAAGATTACAGAATAATATAATAGGAACTAAATCAAATTAGAAGACACTTGTTCATGTGATCATTTCTTTGTTAAACATTTGAGTGTAACTTTAGTACCATACAATGTAAACTGAAAAAAGTAGTTAAATTCCTGAAGAAACATGATCTATATGTTATCAAATGTGAGATGTAATCAACCATAAGACAGTCTTAACAAAGAAGGAGAAAATGCTTTTAATTATGATCTAATACTATGAATGATTCATATCAGCCTTGCTCTGCTTTGATTTTATTTCAGTCTACTCAGTAAAGTTTGGCAATTCCTCCTGCTTTCAGTACATTCCTTGACATTGTAATTTTTTTTTTTTTTCTGTTGGTCATGGGGCCTTAACTCTAGCCTGGGCGCTGTCCCTCAGCTCTTCAGCTCAAGCCTACCACTCTACCACTTAAACCACAGCGCCACTTCCAGCTTTTTCTGCTTATGTGGTGCTGTGGAATCAAACACAGGGCCTCATGCATGCATGCACTCTACCACTGAGCCACCTTCCCAGCCCCTGTGAATTATTTTTTTTAATGCTAGTACTAAGGTTTGAAGTTGGCCTGGATGTTGTCCCTTAGATTTTTCATTCAAGGCTGGGTGCTCTACCACTTGAGCCACAGCTCCACTTCTGGTTTCTGAATGGTTAGCTGGAAGTAAGAGTCTCCTTGATTTATCTGCCTGAGCTGGCTCCCCATCTCCATTCTTACATCTCAGCCTCCTAAGTAGCCAGGAGTTCAGGTGTGAGCCACCAGTGCCCAGATTCTTTGATATTTTAAATGTCAATTTAGAAAATATATCTGGGGCTGGAAAGTTGGCTCAGTAGTAGAGTGCCTGCCTTGCACGCATGAGGCCCTGGGTTCAATTCCTCAGCACCATATAAGCAGAGAAAGTCAGAAGTGGTGCTGTGGCTCAAGTGGTAGAGCACTAGCCTTCAGCTGAGGGACAGCACCTAGGCTCAGAGTTCAGGCCCCATGACCAACCAAAAAAAAAAAAAAATATATATATATATGATATATAAAGAGATGACATCATATGGCATATTTGATATATCATATGGTATATTTGATATATATTTATATACCTCATATATATATACATCTCAGTACAAAACAAAGTTTCTCCTACTTCCAAGTGTTTCTCTGCATGACTCCCAAACCCTGCTCTTAAAGATATGCTAATGCAATTATGATGATTTTTTCCAAGGGCAAATGTTTATTTCATTAATATCAAATTTATACCTATTTATAAATTTGTTATGTCTTTTTCTCTATATTCAATGTTTATTAAAATAAAAATTTTTTCAAACATATGACAGTACTGAGACAGTGTCCATAACTCAAATGAAGTGACAATATTGAAAATCACCATAACTAAAGTGCACAGGAGTTGATAACCTGAAGAAATGACCACCTCAATGAATACAGCTGAAACATCACTACCTGCTAGATACACTGATTTCAGAGGCATTGAAATAACTCTGGAAAATAACTCTCATAGCTCCACACAAGTAAGAGCTACACCCTCTCATGTAGCACTCTGCAGTAAGCACCATTCTATGTACGTTACGTATACTATCTCGTGAAAACCTGTGAAGTAGATCTCACACTTGTAGACAAAGAAACTGAAGCAAGGGGGATAAAGTGCTTACCCAATAGCTCAAAGCTGGCGTGAGGGCAGGCCAGCATCTGAGTCCGTGCAACCTAAATTCAGAGGCTATGCGTGACTACAGCTTAATCAATAACTGGCCTTGTGGTCTTAGGTAAATCCTAAGAAAAGGGATGCCTCTGCTTATTTAGAAAAGGAAGAAGAGTCCATGGTTATGGAATCCTTTCCTAGAATCAAACTATCATAATTCCACAATCTCTACAATAACAACTCTAGTTCTGTGCTATTTTCTCCATAAGCCAATACAAACCAAAGACTTTTACTATCACAGACTAATTAGTGAAACAAATGCATCTGTCACCATTACTCTAAAAGACATACTTGGGAAGATATTTAAGAAAACTATGTCCTACTGTAATCTTAGCTACTTATGAGGCTGAGATCTGAGGATCGCGGTTCAAAGCCAGCCCGGGCAGGAAAGACTGAGACTCTTCTCTCCAATAAACCACCAGAAAACCGGAAGTGGCACTGTAGCTCAAGTGGTAGAGCGCTCACCTTGAGCTGAAGAGCTGAGGGACAGCGCCCAGGCCCAGAGTTCAAGCCCCACAGCCGACAAAAAGAAAAGAAAAGAAAAGAAAAGAAAACTATGTCCTACTATGTTGAAAACAAACTTTATAACTTCAGGGCGGGGGAGGGAGGAGTTGGGGAGGTGGGGAGGGAAGGGGTGGGAGGGGAAAAACAAAGGAGGGGTAACAATGCTCGATAGGAAATGTACTCATTACACATATAACTGTAACCCCTCTGTATAGTATCTTTACAATAAAATATATGGATTAAAAAAAAAAGAAAACTATGTCCTTGAATCACTGTTTCTCATCTTTCAGTTGATAGCAAAAGGTTGCTGATCAAAGATACAAACGATCCAATGGGAAGGTTTTACTCCACTATAAATTTTACCTAGTCACTTAAAATCTTAATTCAAAATTAACAATGTGTCCGTTTTTATGGCTATTCACAATGTGGAGCTCCTATTTTTCTTAAAAGTCAGTTCTTGTGGGAGAGAAAAGTCCACTAACAGATTAATAACAGATGCAAATGCTGCACTGTTTTCCTTCTTGACGCAATTTAAGAGTAGAGTTCAATAAATATACATCATACACTAGACAACTCTTCTACCCCAAGAGGGGTCACTGTAGCCTTTGGATTTCTTATCCAGGCTGAGGCAGCTGTTCTGCCTCCTAGGTAATCTCCCACATCACCACAGGCTCTGTGATCAGACAATGAAGATAATTAAAATAATTCCTGCTAGGCACTAGTGGCTCATACCAGTAATCCTAGCTCCTCAGGAGGCTGAGATCTGGGGATTGAGGTTCAAAGCCAGCCCACGCAGGAAAGTCTGTGAGACTCTTTATCTCTTATCCTCGGTGCTGTCCCAGGCCATCAGCTCATAAATAAATAAATACTCATATTTCACTTTGAAGCTGTCCTATACCATAGTCAGTAAAATCAAATTGCAGTGTCTTCAGAGCTTTCATTCTTGTTTCTTAAATGTCAAATATATCAATTTCAGTCCAATTTTCTCATTTGTTGACACATAAAAAAATCTGTCCTATCAGAAATCAGAGAAACATTAAAAAGTTTCTGAGAAAAAATGAAAGGAGGAACATAAGAGAATATTAGCAAAAGAGAGCTTAAAAACAAAATAAAGGGCCAGGTGCCAGTGGTTCACGCCTATAATCCTAGCTACTAAGGAAACAGATCTGAGGATTGCAATTCAAAGCCAGCCCAGGCAGGAAAGTCCATGAGACTCCACCAGAAAATCGGAAGTGGCACTGTGGCTCAAGTGGCAGAGTGCTAGGAAGAGCTGAAGGACAGTGCCCAGACCCAGAGTTCAAGCCCCACAACAAAAGAAAGAAAGAAAGAAAGAAAGAAAGAAAGAAAGAAAGAAAGAAAGAAAGAAAGAAAGAAAGAAAGAAAGAAAGAAAGAAAGAAAGAAAGAAAGAAAGAAAGAAAGAAAGGAAGAAAGGAAGAAAGGAAGAAAGGAAGAAAGAAAGAAAGGAAGGAAGGAAGGAAGGAAGAAAGAAAGAAAGAAAGGAAGGAAGAAAGGAAGGAAGAAAGGAAGGAAGAAAGAAAGGAAGAAAGAAAGAAAGAAAGAAAGAAAGAAAGAAAGAAAGAAAGAAAGAAAGAAAGAAAGAAAGAAAGAAAGAGAAAGAGAGACAGAGAGAGAGAGGGAGGGAGGGAGGGAGGGAAGGAAGGAAGGAAGGAAGGAAGGAAGGAAGGAAGGAAGGAAGGAAGGAAGGAAGGAAGGATGGGAGGGAGGGACTGGGAGAGAGTAAGGTAACAGAAGGCACTGTATGGAAATATATTCATTACCTGACTCAGGCAATTGTAATCCCTCTGTACATCACCTTTATAATAACAATGAAGTAAATTAACTTAAAAAAAACAAAACAGAAGAAAGGAGATGCTCAAAGGGACAGAGTCCTGTGTAGAAAGACTAGTACACAGGGTCTTACTCTTACATACCTTCCCATGCTGCCCCAGCCTTTCATAACAAATGACCACGTCTTCCCACATCTCTAGCTTCTCAAATATCTGAAGGGCTGAACTGGTGCATCCCAGCTCAAAGAGCAAACTTGCAAGTTGGCGCTAGAAAAACAAGTTAGGATAATTAACATTTGTTCATGTACACAGATATTTCGGTTTCACTTACAGGTTATAAAGAGGAATTTATGATAATCAAGATTACTTCAGCAAGGTTCTTTATAGGAGATGAGGAATTAAAAAACTATATAGAACCTGTTCAATTTTTAAGAACAATTATTTCCTTCTGACCTAAAGATTATATATGAAAATCTCTATTTGTAAGCGTAAGAGACAGTAGATGAGTTCTGAAAAGTCTGAGTAGGCAGTGTAGATGACATAAATGTTATGTCAGTCATCTTGAACTATATACAAGTGGACTTGTAACTCTTTCTCACATAGGTTTATTCAAAATTTATTTTAGGTTCCTGGGAGATAAGCAGTAAACTAGGATAGAGTCAATGAAGGGTACACATACACAACATATTATGGTTTAGAAGTAAACATATTATGGTTTAGAAGTAAGTAGTAAGAAACAAGGTCAGCCGGGCGCTGGTGGCTCATGCCTGTAATCCTAGCTACTCAGGAGGCTGAGATCTGAGGATCACGGTTCAAAGCCAGCCCGGGCAGGAAAGACTGTGAGACTCCTATCTCCAATAAACCACCAGAAAAAAAACGGAAGTGGCGCTGTAGCCCAAGTGGTAGAGCGCTCGCCTTGAGCTGAAGAGCTGAGGGACAGTGCCCAGGCCCAGAGTTCAAGCCCCATGACCGACCAAAAAAAAAAGAAATAAGGTCAGTAAGCATTAGTAAGAAACAAGGTCAGAAAGATGAAAAGGTAGACAAGATTCTTCTTACGCACACATTGCATGCATAGTATTGGCACTTGAACTCAGGGCCTCAAGCTCTCAATTAACTTTTTCAATCAAGGCTGGCACTCTACCACTTGAGCCACAGCTCCACTTTTGTGTGTATGTGTTTGTGTGTACATGCACATATGAACATGTACATGCATTCTATTGGTACTGGGACTTGAATTTTCCACTTCTGGGTTTTTGCTGATTAATTGGAGATAAGAGTTTCCCAGACTTTACTGCTCAGGCTGGCTTCAAACTTCTGTTCTTAGAGTTCAACCTCCTGAGTAGTAAGGATTACAGGGCACTGGCATCTAGCCTATATGAGATTTTTAAATAAGAAATAATTTCATTAGTAAGAGCTACATTGTGTTCTCTTTTGAGTACATATACCATTCTTTGAAAATTTAGCTCACATTTAAAACTGGATATGGAAGATACTGGATTAAGAAATTTTTTTCAATAGGATGGACATCAGTGGTTCACGCCTGTAATCTTAGCTACTCAGGGGGCTGAGGATCGCAGTTCAAAGCCAGCCAGGGTAGAAAAGTCTGTGGGATTCTTCCTCCAATTAACCTCCAAAAAGCTGGAAGTGGAGCTGTGGCTCAAGTAGTAGAACTCTAGCCTTAAGCAAAAAAGACAGGGACAGCAGAGCAGGCCCTGAGTTCAAGCCTTAGGACTGACATAACAACAACAAAAAATTTAGACAAAATGAAATAGACAAAACTATAAGCTAGCATATTATTGAAATACATAAAAAGTGGTTTAATATTTCTGAATCCCATGAAATACAGAACAATTTAGCAATTTCAGAGCATTTGCTTAAACTTTTCAAATAAACTAGACATAAGATGTGGGACCTATAATAAAATTTAGTGCAAATGTAGTATTTCACTTGTCTCATTTAGTAGGTAAAGAAGTGGCATTCAAGATTTTATGGCTAGTTAGTGGCAAAGAGTAAATCTCCCTTTATAATAATTTGTGCTAGCTGGGTGCCAGTGGCTCACGCCTATAATCCTAGCTACTCAGGAGGCTAAGATCTGAGGATCATGGTTCAAAGCCAGCCCAGGGAGGAATGTCCATGAGACTCTTCTCTCCAATTAACCACCAGAAAACCAGAAGTGGCACTGTGGCTCAAGTGGTAGAGCTCTCTCCTTGAGCTGAAGAGCTCAGGGCCAGCAATCAGGCCCAGAGTTCAAGCCCCATGACCAACCAAAAATAAGTTTTTTGTTTTTGTTTTTTTGTGGTATAATCTCTTTACCTTTAAAATAACACATAAAGAGGCAAGAAAAAAAGGTGATTTAACTTTTGTTTCATTTGAGGGTGCTATTGGGGGAGGTGGAGACAAGTTCTCTCTATGTAACTCAGGCTGGCCTGGAATTTTCTAACAAGTACAAAGCCTGAAATTCACTCTCCTCCTGCCTCTGCCTCACAGATACAGGGCCACCACAACCAGGCAGTGATTTACCTTGTAATTAAACAATCTTTATCTAACTGCTTAAGGATTCTAAAATCCACAGAGTTCTAAGCAGTTAAGATAAACATTTAGTTTAAATTCTATTTGAGTAGTATTTATTTAAATTTCTTAATGCTTCTGTTCAAAAACAGAAAAAAGTTAGGATGCTGGTGGCTCATGTCTGTAGTCCTAGCTACTAAGAAGGCTGAAATCTGAGGACTGAGGTTCAAAGCCAGCCCAGGCAAAAATGTCCATGGGACTCTTCTCTCTAATTAACCACCAGAAAGCAAGAAGTAGCACTGTGGCTCAAATGGTATGGTAAAGTGCTCGCCTTGAGCTGAAGAGCTCAGAGACAGTGCCCAGGCCCAGAGTTCAAGCCCACAATTGAAAAAAAAAAAAAAAAAAAAAGACAAGAAAAAAGAAACAGAAAAAAGACTACATCCTCAGGGATAGAAATACCTGAGCTCACCTAGCACGTGCAATGCCTTTAGTTTGATCCCCAGTACCACACAAAGAAGAGGGAACAAAAGTAAAAGAGAAAGAGGGAAGGAAGGAAAAAAGAAAGGATGGGAGGGAGGGAGAGATCCAAACCACAAAATATTTTCATTTACTTTCTGTAAAGAACTAGGTTCATTCTTTGGCAAAAAGTCCTTAGAGAATTTTCAAATATAAAAAAGTTATCTTGAAAATGCAGACATGATGGTTCTCCTAGTATGTATGTATGTTATTTATGTATGTATGCATGTATGGTCTGTTGTGGGCTTGAACTCGGGGCCTGGATGCTATCCTGAGCTCTTTTGCTCAAAGCTAGCGCTCTACCACTTTTGAGCCACAGAGCCACTTCCAGTTTTCTGGTAGTTAATTGGAGATCAGAGTGTAACCGACTTTTCTGCCCTTGTGGGCTTCTCACAAGTAGGATACTCAGATCTCAGCCTCCTGAGTAGCTAGGATTACAGGCATGAGCCACCAGTGCCCAGCTTTCTCCTAGCATTTAAATTCTAGGATTCTACTTTATTTCAGATTCTTATAAAAATGTTTAAAAAAGTCTAGTATCACTTGAATCAAAACAGTAATTTGAAGTAGCACTCTCCAGCTAAGATACATTATTATTTTCATTGAAATATTTGAAAATTCAACTAAGGGTTGAAATCACTCTTTCCATTTCATTCTAATGCAAAGTATTTTCCTAAGGAAAAAGAAAAATACCTGAATGGCCCAGTGAGGTGGTACTTGACAGGAATAGAAAATCTTCAGACGTTCCAACACAGATGTAGTTTTATCTTCAAACTGGTCTGCAAGAGCCTGAAGAATACATATAATAGTAAGAACCTAACTGTGTAATAACTTGAATATAAACAAAATTCCTATTGCAAAAATCATACAATATAAATACAAGCAATAAAGAATTCAAGTAATTTTAATAAGGTAGATAAGTTGTGTGATCATTTCTTAAATTTCTTTAAATGTTTAAAAAACTTTAGCTTGTTCAACATTTACATAAACTTACTCAGGCTGGGAACAGAGCTCAATGGTAGAGGATTTGCCTAAGATGCACAAGACCAAAACCACAAATCCCCAAGACCATAAAAAACCTAAATAAACAAAAAGCAACAACAGCCAGGTGATAGTGGCTCACGCCTATAATCCTAGCTACTCAGGAGGCTGAGATCTGAGGATCTTGGTTCAAAGCCAGCCCAGGCAGGAAACTCCTAAAGATTCTTATCTCTAATAAACTACTTTTTTAAAAAAAAAGCCAGAAGTGGTGCTGTGGCTCAAGTGGTAGAGCACTGGCCTTGAGCAAAAGAAGCTCAGGGACAACAACCAAACCCAGGGTGCAAACCCGAGGTCTGGCAAAAAAAAAAAAAAAAAAAAAATTAGCAGGAAAAGTTTTATATAAAACAAAGACCTAGCCAGGCACCAGTGGCTCACACCTGTAATCCTAGCTACTCAGGAGGCTGAGATCTGAGGATTGCAGTTCAAAGCCAGACTGGGAATCAACGAAGAGCTATGTGAAGAACTTCACTCAGGATTATTTTCTCTGAAACCAAGGGGGAAAGCAGATCTACCAGATCACCAAGAGAGTGAGTGCTCTCCTCAGTAGAGAGCTCTAAGGCTAGACATCCATTCATACAAGATGGCCTGTGTGATGGATGTATGGAAACATTAGCCTAGTAATAATAACTGAAGCCTAGAAGGTAAAAGCAAGAAGCAGACCAACAAGGTCAAGATAGCTGACTCCAAGTAAAGGAACCTGGGCCAACTACAAAGCTTTGAGTGACACCGTCCAATAGTCAAGTGATTGTTCACCAAAAGATGCACTCCAGAATCCTAGACAAACATCTCACAGCAGCTCCAGTGCCAGGATCATCTACTCCTGCCTCTCCATTAAGTTTGTACTAAATAGACTAATTTTTCTGATAAACTTAGTCTTGCTCTCCAGCGTGAATTACTATGACCCTTTTGCCACAATGCAGTATTCAAATGAGTCTTTTCCAGTTTTCAGACTTGTCTTATAAGGACTAGCTATCTGGATGTGTCAAGGTCAACTTTCTGATTTTAATTAAGTATGACAGTACTAAATCTGCAGATGAAGTGCCATCTGGCAGCTTACTCTCCAATACTTCAGGACACAAAAGACAGATAGTTGTACTAATACCTTCTTTTAAACTATTCCAAGTTTTCTAAAATACACTTTAAAAGTTGAAAAAAAATTAAGTAGAATGTAGTAAGTACAAATTTTCTCAGAAGACAAGCACATCTTGAGGAAAGCCCAAGCCAAAGAGACCAATTTACACGCAGGGAAACAGTTCCTAAATGGGAGGTTCTCATTCTTGTACGCAGTGGGGGATCCACTGTTTGTCCAAGAAGAGAATGAGCTCAAGTGTGAGTAAACACTCATTACATATCACTTCTTGGACAACCTACAATCCAATTCAATCAAGTCAGTCAGAACAAATTGAGACATAATCAGACTCCTAAGCCATTTTTGTCAAAGATTTCTGGCCTAACTTCACAGAAACTTAATAGCAAAAAGGTTGCAGGCTTCTCCAATGCTAGTGAGGGGTAGGGGTGGAGAGAGAAGTATAAATTCTGGCTGAATGCATATGGTTATAATATCTAGAGATCACAGAAATGCTTGTTGAAAGGGGGGTAGATTTTTGTAGCAACATGTTTTTGTTTTGGAAATAAAAAATAGCTAATGCTGATTTAATTTCATAAAAGCAAAAACATCATACCTTTTGTCTGTAATGAACATTTCACTGTGTTAGTAACAAGCAAAAAAGTAAGGCTCCAACAAAACTAATGCTGTTTGCTGCAGTGACTAGCTAAAATATATTAAGTGCTCAGTAAATACTTTTGGATTTGTTAATAAACAGATTTTTATAAATTTCAGATACTCTCGTTTACATTTAAATGATCTCAGAGTATCTAGGGATCTTGGCTACTCTCCAAATGGCAAAGACCACTGGAGAGGGCAGAGACAATCAACACTCACTCAGCTGCATACCAAGACTAAGCCTCTGTACAAGAATGTGATTTGGCCATATGCATGATAAAGATTAAAAACAGAACTCTACCCCATTTCATTCCTCCACAAAATATATTTCTTCCCACCTTAAGTATGACAACCATCTAAATGAGATTTACCTAACCATAAAACTAAGATCATCAAAATATTAGAAAAATAAGGGATGATGGTTTTACTGTTATTTCCTCTCCTGGAGCCAAGGTATTCATTTTGATTTACTAATTTGTTAAAACTACCAGGGCATTGCTCCAGTACATCTTGAGAGAGAGACAGACAGAGAGAGAGAGAGACAGAGAGACAGAGACAGAGGCAGAAAGAGACAAAAAGAGAGACAGAGAAAGATATAGCACACGCATGCATGCACATACTGTTACTAGGGCTTGAAATCGGGACCTCCAACTCTCACAGGACTTTTCCCACACAGTAGGCATGCTACCCCTTCAGCCATACCTCTAATTCAACAATATATCTTCAGGACTTTCAGAACAGGATAATTTTTAACAACTTGTGAAATAATTCCATCAACTACAAACAAGTTGCAGACCTTCCCAGGCATGTCAAGCACTGGCAAGTGAGTGACCAGACTTCTTTTCTAATCCCAAAAGTGAATCATTTACAGTGGCAATCATTTATGAATGATTTTTTAAATAAACTTTGCATTTTCAACAACCTATTATGATGGGTTTATCAAGAGCATTTTGCTTTAGTTGAAGCATTTGAGGAAGTTCGCTGGTCAACTGTAGGCACCATTTGTTAAACACAGTATCATGTACAACTTTTAGAACAAACCAAGTACTCACATAATCTGGCAGTCAATGGTAGAGTGGTCTGGGAGAATAGGTCTGGATGAAACAAAGCCTTGATTACCACTGCATACATTTATGTATGAACAGAGTGTAAACTATCTACACAGTGCAAGCCTTCCAGTATGTATAGAAATTTGAGGAAATGACCTCTGATGTCTGTCTCCTTCCTGCCTTTTCACCTATCCATTTTTTTATTCCATTTTCTACATTCCCACCTTAGCCATAAGTACCTGGTTACATCTACTACCTAGACAACTAAGATTGCCTAGTCTTCCAGAACAGGTAATAATAAGATGGCAATATCCAAAATGGATAGAGATGCAAACATACCCTAACCAATCACTAATAGCCTCCTGAGCAATCTAAGAATTGAAAGCAAGACGAAGTCTACTCCAAGAGGGTGAATGAAGATGGCTAAATGGGCAGAACAAGGAGCACAGTGAAAACTAAATGCTTCGGGGTACAGTCTAGAGATGTGGGAGTCCAGTAGCAGGAAAGCCAGTTACAAGAACTAAATATTGCATAGGATTATTGTGACAAAACAGTATTTGCAAAGAGTTTTGTGTTTGTGCTAAGACAAGTTCTCAAATTAAAGGCTGGCCTTGAATTTGCCATCTTCCTGCAGTGACCTCTCAAGAGCTGGGATTTTAAGTGTGTGTCATTGTGCCTGGCTTGATTTCAAGTTTTAAGACTCCTTTCCAATGTCAGTTTCTCCCAAAATCCACATAAAAGCATTTATGCTTCAAGTGTTCCTTAAGAAAAACTACTTGTGCATATGGAGCTCCAAAACCTGACCAATGCCCACAGGTCCTAGAGCTGTAGTCCAGTCCTGTATATCAGGAGCACCCAAAGATAAAACTCCAGAAAGCAATGACATGTCCTTCTTTTTATATGGCTTCTAATCAAGAGAACCTCCACAAGCAAAGACTACATTGTAAAGTTAGGACACAGGATGATTCAGTACATATGGACAATTCTGAATCAGGTCTGGCATGATTTAAGCTTTATGCATGCAGACCTAAAAGATGCACACATATCTTCAAAAGAACACAGCAGGTCCCAAAAGACTTTTCACTGAAAATTATTCATTCTCATCATATCAAAGTGTTTATTAACTTTCTGAAGAGCCAAGTAGAAATTAGCTGATAATCTAAAAGGTATTGATCATATGCCTGCCTACCATACACCTGCTTTGTTGTGCAATCACCATACATGTCTATATATAAGAAGGAAGATGGAATTTATTACTTGAAAGAAAACACACACTTACCCAACTATATCTAACAGAGGGAATAAACAGCTTTATTTGATAGCAGTCTGCAGTTACTCAGCTGTGATTTATAAATAGAGCAGTCAAGCTCAGTGCCACCTCAAACTCCATACCTAAGAAAATTACTAACGGGAAGGTAGAAACAGCTCAAATGGCAGAGTGCCTGCCTAGCAAGTAAAATGTCCTGAGTTCAAACTCCAATATTGCCAAAAAAATTATTTTTTCTGATGGGAACAAAGTGAATACGAATTAATCTACTGAGATAGCTACTGGGAATCAATATCAAGAAGCCTGTTGCTACACCAGTTTTACATCATAAGCATGAAATGGCAGCTCTAAGAAATAAAATGATTTGCCCAAGATCCCAACACTATAAATTGGTAAGTATAAACTATGTGAAATGGGAGCTTCATTAAAACTATATCTTTGGATGGGGCTGGGAAGGTGGCTCAATGGTAGAGTGCTTGCCTTGCATGCCTGAGGCTCTGGAAGTGGCGCTGTGGCTCAAGTGGTAGAGCGCTAGCCTTGAGCTGAAGAGCTGAGGGACAGCGCCCAGGCCCAGAGTTCAGGCCCATGACCAGACTCCCCCCCCCCAAAAAAAAACCAACTTTATCTCATGGGGTGCTCATGCCTAAAATCCTTGCTACCCAGAAGGCTGACATCTAAGGATTACAGCCTGAAGCCAGCCCGGGAAAGGAAAGTCTGAGAGACTCTTATTTCCAATGAACCACCAAAGAGTACTTCATTTAACCATCTTTTCTCCATCTATATTCTGTAATGAAGGAATTCTGGTCAAGGACATGGCGCAGTTACTGCTGATGTCCTGGCATCAACTGGGATTTCTCAGGGGAGCTGGGAGAACCAGATCCACTTCTGCTAGTCAAACTTCGAGAAGCCTCATGTAGGATCCTTTCCTGGCCAACCCCTTTTTGAGTCTTTAAAACAGTCCTTTTACATTCTTATAAATTACTAAGGGACTCCAAGGAGTTTTTGTTCCCCTGTGCTATGATCTGTCAATATTCATCATATTAGAAATCAAAACTAAAAAGTCCAAAATTTATAAATTCATTTAAAAATAACAAATCTATTTTATTAACATAAGCATGTTTTTATGAAAAGGAATTATATTTCCCATGGCAAGACAAAACTCTTGAAAGGAAAATTTGGGTTCTACTTTTTATGAAAGCTCAAAATTTTATTATTGGTAACAAATAGATGATTTTCCATGAAGTAATACGCTTACTTTATTTTTTAATTTTTTAAATGCCAGTACTGGGGCTTGAACTCAGCCTTCCATTTCTAGCTTTTTGCTGATTAGCTGAAGATGAGAGTCTCTTTGTCTACTTAGGTTGGCTTGGAACCTCAATCCTCAGATCTCAATCTCCTAAGTAGCTAGGATTACAAGTGTTAGCCACTAATGTCCAGCTCTGACTTCGTTTATTTTTAAAGGAAAAATCTGGCAAATAGCCTCACAGTGTATCTGTGACACTCTTACAATTCTGTGAATCTCTTCCCCGTCACATAGAAATGGACAACTGCAGTTGCTACTGCAGCCAACATTTTGCAACATAATTGTTTGGACAAAGTTTACAAGGAAAATCTGGCTTCATTCCCCAAAATATGTAGTTGGAAAGGAAAGAACATTTTAGTAGCTTTTTTTAATAGTTAATTGTAGGTATTGTTCTTCCATATCATACCCAAATCCAAATTCAATAGTTGATAGTTTCTTAAAAGTTATTTGCCATGAAGAATTTGAAATACTGCCAATGAATAATAATTAATACTGTTATGTTAAAAATCCATTCTTCAAAAATTAAAGCAAAAGTTCTCATTGGCCTACCTTCTACTCTGAATGGAACTTTTTAACTTTGCTTGATTTTGTAACATGTATTAGTCATTTGGAAAACAGACTGATCTTCCAAAAGTTGACACATTTCTACATAATATTAATAAATTACATGCAGTGACATCACCACCAATTTCAATAAAAAAGTCCCATGCCAATACTTGAAGTATTAGAAAGTTGTCAAGTTTATAGTTATAGTCACAAGTTTCACAAAGCTCTTTTTATTGAAAGCTCAAATTTTTAACAGCAGTAACTAATAAAGTCAATAATTTCCCTTGAAGTGAAATTACTTCATTTATTTTTGAGAAAAATTATGGCAAAGACCCACATCTAGATGCCCATAGTTTGTTTTTCAAGGAAAAATCACACTGTATGGGGAAAGCCACTGGTTCTGTTTTCCTGGAGATAATAACCATTGCACAGAACAAGGGGCACAACTGAAAATGTTCCCTAGGTGGTCAAAGAGAACATCAAAATGGCACATTCTCAAAGGAAAGGACTTAATAAAATGATACCTACTGCTTCATCAAAGCCATTTGTAAATAAAATTTGCTTTTCTCAAAAAACAAAAGAAATGAGAGCACAAGTGGACCTCTCTACAATTCACAAATGAAAGAAAGCAAAGAACAACAAATATTTGAGTGAGGTGGGCACTGGTGGCCCACACCTGTAAGTCTAGCTACTCAGAAGGCTGAGATCTGAGGATAGCAGTTCAAAGCCAGTTTTGTCAGGACAGTGTGAGGCTCTTATTTCCAATAAACTAATCAGAAAAGGCTGGGGAAGTAATGCTGTGGTTTAAGTGGTGGAGCATTAGCCTTGAGCAAAAAGAGCTCAGAGACGGTGCCCAGGCCCTGAGTTCAATCTCCATGACAGACACAACAACAACAATCCTGAGTGAATGCTTTACATCTCTACTACATTCCCTTAAAAAAAATTGTAAAAGTAGTTGAGTCTCACAATAATTAGACTACAGTTTCTGGTGAAGCACCAGCTCCGCAGAGATCTCCACAGCAGTGGGTTGGCCACTCACATCTACAGCACACCCCTCAAAGCGTCCAAGGAACTCACCCTCCTACTGAATCAGCACTGGCCACCCCAGCGTGGTGTTTACTTCATTAGCCTGTGTTGCCTATGTATGGAAGCCAGAAAGAAAATCATCTGGAGCTACTACAGCAGTCTTCCTCTGCTTAAGGCAGGCTTTCTCAAACAGGCCACTAACCACCAATAATCACTACATACTGGACCCAGAATCTCTGTGGGCTGAAGGGCTAGACTTCAACAAGCACCCAGGATGTGTGGTACATGCAAATTCAGACAAGTTCAGGAAATGCTGCCTAAGATGTTCACAGGCTGTCCTTCCAGGAAAACTAATTCATCAACAGAATTAATTCATTCATTCAATCAATAGAATGTGACTTTTTGCTCCCTATCAATCCCAGGTAGAAAAGTCCATGAGACGCCCTCTCTAAAGTAACCAGAGAAAACAGGTCTAGAGGTGTTGCTCAAGTGCAAGCCCGAAACTCAGTTCAAACCCTGGAACTACCAAAAGTAAAAAAAAGAATAATTATGTACCTATCACTTTTATTATAAACTGTTGAAAAAGGAACTTTACAACTTTGGCTGGGGAGGGGGGCGGGGGGGAGATGGGAAGGGACAGGAAGGGGAAACAAAAGGAGGAGGCAACAATGCTTGAAAAGAAAAGTACTCATTACCTTGCCCATGTAATTGTAACCCCTCTGTATGGTATTTTCACAATTAAAAAAACAAAACAAAACATCAGATTGTTCTATGTTAAAACAGCATCAGAGGACAAGGGATAACCAATGCAACAGTGATATAGACAAGACCATAGGTTGGAAATGACCTGTACAACTTGGGGGGGGGGGGGTGGGAGGGAAAGTAGGAGAAAAATGATGGAAGGGGTAACAAGTTTGACAGGAAATGTACTTATTACCTTACTTATGTAACTGTAACCCCTATATACATCACCTTGACAATAAAAATTTTTTTTAAAAAACCTCTAAATCTGTACAATACAAATCTAAATTTGACTTTCACATTCACCTTGCATTTTACAATGGTGGTTTTATCAATAAATTCTTATGACCCTACCCTACTCCTCCTAAAAGAAAAAAAGTGAAAACAAAAGGAATTCCTAAGTCGGGGTAAAGTTATTGTGTTAAGGCTTTTGGAAGTATACTGTAAGTGGGTACATTTTACTCTATTACATTAAAAAACTACTTTACTCTTAACTTTTACTTATTTTTACTTTACTTACTTTTAACCTATTTTTTCACCTTTCTGTAACTTCCTACTATCCACTTCTCTACACACTGGTCATGTGTTAATCTGAAGTTCCTATTCTGAATGCAATTCTAACTGTAAGGCTCTAGCCAAGGGAAATGGCCAAGTTCACAGATTCGTTCACAGGTTCTGTTTCTGTATAGAACCATATCCGGACATTGTGGGCATTCCATTTCCCTCCCTCCCTGCTAGAGTGCAAGTGGCTATCACCGTTCTCACAAAGCCTCCCCCACTGCTTCCTGCCTGTGTTCCCCAGCTCCTTTCCCCACAAGGCCAAGTCTTCT
The DNA here is from genome assembly GCF_024711535.1 of Dipodomys merriami. Classification (NCBI taxonomy): domain Eukaryota; kingdom Metazoa; phylum Chordata; class Mammalia; order Rodentia; family Heteromyidae; genus Dipodomys; species Dipodomys merriami. The sequence continues at coordinate 14,263,781 of NW_027203048.1, read as the reverse complement.
GCTGATAGCAATTTTCTTTATCAATGAAGTTTATTTATATTAGAATTATTACATAAATAACTGTGGAGGACATTAGTTTCCATTGCATGAGTTGTAATATTCACAGTATGAAATAAAAAGGTGGTCATATGTACATAGATATTGTATTTGTAATGTTTAGATTGGTTGGTTTTTGTTGAGTTTGTTTTTTGTTTTTTTTGGCTGTGGAGTCTGATCTCTGGGCCAAGGCGCTGTCCCTCAGCTCTTCAGCTCAAGGCTAGCGCTCTACCACTTGAGCCACAGTGCCACTTCCAGCTTTTTCTGCTTATGTGGTACTGAGGAATCGAACCCAGGGCCTCATGCATGCAAGACAAGCACTCTACCACTAAGCCACCTTCCCAGCCCACTGAGTTTGTTTTTGAGATAGTCTTGTTTTCAGACAATATCCCAGCCTGGCCTATAACTCATGTTCCTCCTGCCTTAGCCTTCTGAGTTAGGGGGTTACAGGTACCATGACAGGCCCTTTTTAAAAAATTAAGATATTAAAAATATAACCAGAACTGGGCATTGGTGGCTCATGCCTATAATCCTAGCTACTCAGGAGGCTGAGATCAGTCTGAAGCCAGCCCAGGGCAGGAAATGTCCAAGAGACTCTTTTTTTTTTTTTTTTTTTTGGTCAGTCATGGGGCTTGAACTCTGCGCCTGGGTGCTGTTCACTTAACAGTAATTAAAACATTTCAGATGAAAGTTGGAAGACAATAAGGAAATTTTGCTACACAATTATCTTTTGGTGTGGACATAAATAAGATGGTTCTTTTGATTCACAGTGTCCAATTAATCAGCAACGTATGTGGACTATATGAATATTGTGGTAGTTTTGCCTTGGCAAAAGGAGAAAGACGTGATATTTTGATCATATGGGTTTGGATAGATGAGGAATGAAAAGCAGAATGACACAGAGAAAATGGTATTACACTGGCTTTAAAAATGTACAGCATAAATAATCAGTGAAGAATATTTCATGTTAACTTATGCAGCTTCTGAATTATCACTACAATAAAGAGCATCTCCATAAACATTTTTTCATCATCACATCATCATCCTCATTTGAACATGCACTATTTTAAAATTTCTAACTGAACCAGTCCCAGTAGCTCACACCTGTAATCCTAACTACTCAGGAGGCTGAGAACTGAGGAGCACAGTTCAAAGCCAGCCGGAACAGGAAAGCCAAGAAACTCTTATCTCCAAATAACCACCAGAAAAACAGAAGTTGCACTGTGCTGTGGCTCAAAGTTGTAGAGTGTTAGCCTTGAGTGCAAGTTCAGGGACAGCACCCAAGCACTAAATTCAAGTCTCCCCACCCCCCCACCCCACACGCGCCCAGGCACTAAATTCAAGTCTCCCAAACACACACATACACACCACATGCACGCACACACACCATACACACACACTAAATTCAAGTCTCCCAAACACACACACACACACACACAAACACACACACACAAGCGCCCAGGCACTAAATTCAAGTCTCCCAAACACACACACACACACACAGAAGCACCCAGGCACTAAATTCAAGTCTCCCAAACACATACACACACACACACACACACACACACACACACACACACACACACACACACACACACACACACACACACACACACACACACACACACACACACACAGAAGCACCCAGGCACTAAATTCAGGTCTCCCAAATACATACACACACACACACACACACACACACACACACACACACACACACACACACACACACAAGCACCCAGGCACTAAATTTTCCCAAACACACACACACATACACACTCACCACACACACACACACACACACACACACACAGAAGCATCCAGGCACTAAATTCAGGTCTCCCAAATACATACACACACACACACACACACACACACACACAACACACACACACACACAACACACACACACACACACACACAGAAATCCTAGCTGAGCCAGTTACCAATAGCTCACACCTATAGTCATATCATCCTTTTTATATGTATGGCAGTCATTAGTGCATTGCTAGGGTGGGTTTCTTTTTTTTGCATAGAATTATTTTCATTGTTAAGATTTTGTCTTATCTTTCAAGAAACAAAAATACTTCCTTTCCCTGAACGTGTGTTTTACCTCACATAAATATACATCTTTACTTTATCCTTTTAACAGTTCTAAGAACTGACAGTATTATGATTAAGTGGTTATTATTAAAAGATATGATTCTTGTTCTTGTTGCTTAAACATTTTTAAAAAAACAGAGAAGAGAAGCTGAAAATGACCTCATAAGACAGCTATTAATGGATTGTCCTCCAGTTCCACTTCTGTGAATGTTATTTTTACCTTTAGGTATGATACAACATTTTTTTAAGTTTGACATTTTTCACTTAAAAACCCTTTCCAAATCTGCCATGATTTAGGACCTGCATTGAGCCTTTAATATAAATGCCTATAATTGTAAATTATAGCCCAGACTGTTGATAACTGACCAAATTGGGCAAGTCACCTGACCACCACACCTGCATTTCTTCAGCAAAAACAGGACAAGAGTAATCTTTTCACTGAGGGACCCCTCAAGCTTATTTTATCCAGCTTTAACAATTTATTACTCTATACCATGCCGGGAAGGAAGAGATTTTTATGGAAATTAAAACAATTTTTAAAAACATTGTTTTATATATGTATATATATATATATGTATATAATTTAAAATCATTTTTGTTATTCTTCAGGAATGAAAGAACTTCAACAAACACAGCAGTATCAAACTTTGAATCAGAGTAATTGGCAAAAGTTCAGCCTAAGTGGCTCAACTGTGACAAAAAAAAAAGGATAAATTTTCATTCATCCTGTCATATGACTTGGCTAATTTCCAAAATTCCTGGATTAAAGGATTGACAATATTTTTTCACAGAAACCATCCTGCATAGGGAGGAAGAACTCCCTAACTTTGTTCTTTATGTTGAAAGTAAAACAACTCTCTGATGATCTAGCCTGTAGGTGACAGGATGAGGAAAAGCAAAGAAAGGGTGAAATGCTCAAATAAAGTGATTTGATTCTTCTTTTAAGTTCATGTTTGTACACAATATACATTTTTGTGTTGCATGTGTGGTACTGGGTCTTGAACTCAGGGCCTGGGTGCTATCTCTTAGATTTTTCACTCAAGACTGGCACTCTACCACTTGAGAGCCATACCTCCACTTCCAATTTTGGGGGGATTGGTTGTCAGACACGACTGTCTTGCCTGGGCAGTCTTCAAACAGCAATTCTCAGATCTCAACTTCCTGAGTAGCTAGGTTTATAGGCGTGAGCCACCAGTACCTAGCCAAGTGTATTTTTTTAAATAGAAAAGACATAATCAAAATTCATGCTGACACATGTTTCAAACTGCATTTATAAAAACAGATTTTACTTTTGTACTTTTTAGTTTAATTGGCCACTACAAAAGAAAACTAAATTCTGACTAGATACATTCCATGTCTAAGTTAATAGAAGAGATGAATACAAAGAAAATCATTTCAAGATTAGTAGATTAGTATTTTCTTCATCAATAAGTGAATTTATTCTAGTACCACTTATACTGATTAAGAAGGCTAAGATTTTGACCAAAATAAAAAAGAAATTAAAATTGTTTTTTATAACTGTTCAAGTTGTTTAGTTTCCTGATTTCTATCCATATCTTAAAAATAATCTTATTGGGTCTGGGAAGGTGGTTCAGTGGTAGAGTGCTTGCTTGCATGTATGAGGCCCTGGGTTTGATTTCTCAGCACCACATAAGCAGAAAAAAAGCCAGAAGTGGTGCTGTGCTCAAGTGGTAGAGCACTAGCCTTGAGCTGAAGAGCTGAGGGACAGCGCCCAAGCCCAGAGTTCAGGCCCCACGACAAAAAATATATATATATATATCTTATTAGAAACATCTTTTTCTTAAGATATTTACATTTTAACAGAAATATGAAAATAATTTTATGAGTTTTACTACTGTTTAATTTTAACCCCAACTTGAAAGACATCCAAATTAAAATAATCACCCTCTTACATACTGCCTGGCTTCCAGGCCTTCCTCTGAAATTTGGATAGAAGCTTCTAGAACCCCATATCCTGCCTGCTTGAAAGCCAGCACCTTGTGGTACAAGGACAGCACCAAAGTTTGCCACCAGCTTGAGCAGAAGCTGGGTCTGTTTGGACTATAGCTCAATCAGCCATCTGAACGCAGAAAATTTTCTTCGTTAGCAGCTCTGTAATTACAAAGCACTCTAGTAGCTCCTTCTTCTCAAGAAAGCTTCTGATGCCTGTGTGTGGACAATTCCCAACATGATCTTATGGCATCTCCTCTTTTAGTAACTGCAATCTCTTTAACAGTTATGGTCTTCTCTTGTCTACAACTTTGTTTTCTGGCCAGATAACTTCCAAATGTTTCTATTCTGCTTTTTGCTCCTAATTTTCACTTAAACCTGGCTAACAGCAGCCAACAAGAACCGTGGCATAGCCTGAACGCTATGACATCTTGACTGCTATGTTATCTGAATGCTGCTACTATCTCCACTAAATTAGTCTGTTTAACTTAAGCCTTCCATAAAGTTTCAGGGCACAGGTAAAATGTAAACCAATTCTTTCCAGAATGTAATATGAATGGCCTTTCTAGCCCAGTTTCCAATAGTCTGAAGTAGGCAGAGAAGTAGACTAGGCAACAATGAGGAAATGCCCCTAGCTACAAGAATCTATTTCCCCTCCACAGAAGTAGAATCATAATCCCCAGATGATCCCTCACCCTGGACCTTAAGATAATGGCCCTTACATCCTCCTTAGGGAGAGTACTTCCCGTATCAAGGCCAAGCGTTTGCCTCAAGAGATGTAATGACTTCTACTGCTAGATGGGGAATAGAAAAAAGGATCAAACATACAGGCCTACCTTCACCTTGCCCAAAGTAAAGGCATATAGATTCCCACACCTGGGCAGTCATCATGCCATTTGAGGAGGGCTACAAAAAGAAGATCCCACCAGCTGCCAGGGATCCACACCTGTGATCCTAGCTACTCAGGAGGCTAAGACCTGAGGATCATGGCTCGAAACCAGTGGAGACAGGAAAGTCTGTGAGACTCTTATCTCCACTAAACTACCCAAAAAAGCCAGAAGTAGAAGAGTGGTAGTGTCATCCTTGAGTGAAAAAAGCCCAGGGATGGTGCCTAGGCCGAGTTCAGCCTCAGAACTCACACACACTTACACACACACACACACACACACACACACACACACACACACACTTACACACACACACACAAGGTCCCAGTTGGTGCCTAATTAGGATAATAAAATTCAGAAACCCCAACAACTTCGAGGTAGTCAGTACTTTATGAACCACCAGCCTTTCAAGCATACTTTCACATTACTAAGAAATCATTCCTTACTATCTCCCTACTCTCTGTAATTCTTTTCCTGCAAAAGCACTCACAGTTGATAACCACACCTTGTGTTTGTGACGCTTAAAGAGAACCAGTCACCACTACTGCTCCAGTATCACAGATAATATAGAAGTAAAACATACCTTTGTTAGGCCCACATTAGCCAAAGTAACTCCATTTTCTGTCTAGGCAGCCATTTGGTTTGTAAAGTATAAGTATGAGCTGACCTTGCCCACACCTATTGTTCGTGCAGTAAAGGCAAGCTGACCCTGTCTGTGAAGGAAGCACAAAACCTTGCTTGCTTGCCTCAGTGACAGAGCCCAGAAAAACAAAGACTAAAGTCAGGTTCAGGTAAAGGGGTCCAATCAGTAAAAAAACACACATGTAACCTTTCTGCTTCAACCAGTAAGAGTAAAATTAGCTCATAACTGCTACATGTTTACAGTTAGTTTGTGGTTTGCAATTTTGCTCTATAAAAATTAGCCTGTGAGATTAGGCGGGGTCGCTCTCTACATAGAGACAGCCCTGACCAGTCAGTTTGATTCTTGATGCTTAGCCCAAAATAAAGCTTTGCTTGACTTTTGCTTTGTATCAGCCTCATTCCTTTGATCAAGGACCTTATCACCTTCAGGATCTAGGAGTTCCTAAGTTAACCAGCACAAGTACAAGGGCCTAAGTGGCTATTATTTCCATTGACGGTTATAGTCTGAAAGCTCTTCCCAAAATTCATATGAAATTTAATGGCCAATGCGAAAGAACTGGGCAGTGGGCTTTTGGAGATGATTAAGCCACAGAACACAGTTCTCATGAATGGGAATTAAGATCCTTATTATGGTCAGGGAATGTGACTTAGTGGTAGTGCTTGCCTAGCATGCATGAATCCTTGAGATTAAGTCCTCTGTAACACAAACAGAAAAGGCCAGAAAGGGTGCTGTGGCTCAAGTGGTAGAGTGTTAGCCTTAGGCAAAAGAAGTTCAGGTACAGTGCCCAGGCCCAGAGTTCAAGCCCCAGGATTGGCAAAAAAAAAAAAAAGGGATTCTTATTAAGGGGCTTGAGAGAATGGGTTCAATCTCCTCTGCCAATTATCAACAACTAGACAGCACCAGCTACGAGAAAAAGACCCTCACCAGATGATGAAGGGGCCAGTGCCTTGATCCTGGACTTGTCAGTGTCTAGCACAGTAAGAAAATAAACTATGAAATGCTACATCTTTTGCAAGACTTCCTATTTTTCTTGGTTTAGTAAACATGTATCATGGGTAGTTATCAGACAATGTATAAAAAGGACCACAAGCAATTTGCTGATTGGACAAAAATAAACATTACAACTAAATAGAAAATGATGCATGAATGTGTATTAATTTTACATGTGGTTAGTTCATCGGTGAGAATTTTTGTATTAGGATGAATTTTACTCCCTTAAATACCTGTGGGACTACAGATCTTTTAAAATGAATACTTATTTATACTGTCTATTGTAAGTCTTTCCATAAACCTGTAAGTGCTATTATTATTACTGTTTCACAAGTATACAGATGAGGAACATAGGTCAAATAGTGGGTCAGAGCAACAAAGCTCACTCTGGAGCCAAGTCAAATTCTAAATAACAGCACAATATACATAGTAAAGCATAAGCCACCTCATCCTTTCTCTCTGCACATACAGAGATGAGAGAAAACAAAGCACACCAAGTCCTACCTGTGTTTGCCTCATTGCCCGCTCCACTCGACGTGTGCTTCCTCTCTCGAGTTTTGTCCGGAGGATCAAGGCTGATGTCTGAATGGCCCAGAACTTTGGTTGTGAAAGCAAACACTGATGGAATAAGGGGGACATAAAAGGGGTAAGTTAGTGAACCCACTGTGAATTGGATAAAATTATTTCAAATATCTCAGGGGAGCTAAATTCAAACTTGACTTTTTTTCTTTTTTGCCAGTCCTGGGGCTTGAACTCAAGAGCCTGGGCACTGTCCCGGGGCTTCTTTTGGCTCAAGGTTACTGCTCTACCACTTAAGCCACTTCTGGCTTTTTCTGAGTGGTTTGATTGGAGGTAAGTTACGTGGACTTTCCTGCCGAAGCTGGCTTGGAACCAAGATCCTCAGATCTCAGCCTCCTGAGTAGTTAGGATTACAGGCATGTGCCACCAAAGTCTGGCTTCAAATTTGACCACTTAAGCCAACAAAGACAAAAGGTCTTCATTCAATTTTCATTAGAGTGTATCATTTCAAAACATATGAGATTGCCTTCTGGCGACTGGTAAGAGCAGGGAGTCTCTGATTTTTAGATAAAATGCTTTCCTGAAGGAGCCTCTTGAAAAAGACTAACCTACAATAGAATTGAATGTACACACACTGTAAAGGTAACTCCAGAGAAAGCCATCAATCAGAGAGCATGGCAAGTATGCGCTCTGACCACAAGTAGTGGAAATAAATCAAATATGACCACAAATAGTGGAAATAGAGTGCAAGTTTCAGATGGACCAGAATGCGATCAACAAGAACTGCTTGGAAAAATGCACACAAGTCCCTGAGTGGCCACTCCAGCAATAATGTCCATTAAAGATCACTGCAAGAAGACTTGTCTGGCTGAAAGTTGTTGCCATCCTGTTGTCTGTTGCTAAACAAGCTTGCCTCTAAAACGCAGGTGTGGAAAACATTGCAGGATCAATCAATTGTTCAACACGTAGCTGCTCCTTAAAAGCAGCAGAGAAGCTTCTGGCATGTTAAAAGTAATCAGATCTCCAAAGCATGATCTAAGCATTAATGCTTTTAAAAATACTCTCCCAGGTGATTTTCAAATGTAGTCAGTTTTTGTTTGTTTATTTGTTTGTTTTTTGTTGGTCCTGGGTCATGGGTCTTGAACTCTGGGCCTAGGCACTGTGCTGTCCCTGAGCTCTTCAGCTCAAAACTAGTTCCCTACCACTTGAGCCACAGTGCCACTTCCGGTTTTCTGGTAGTTTGCTGGAGATCAGAGTCTCATGGACGTTCCTGCTCAGGCTTGCTTTGAACCTCAATCCTCAGATCTCACCCTCCTGAGTAGACAGAATTACAGGCTTGAGCTACTGGTGTCCAGCAAATGCAGTCAGTTTTAAGAACTAGTAAAGTCAGGCACTGTTGGTATTGGTGGCTCAAGTCTCAAATACTAAGAAGGCTGGGATCTGAGGATCGGGGTTCAAAGCCAGTCTGGGCAGGAAAGTCCATGAGACTCTTCAATTAATTACAGAAAAAGCTGGCTCAAGTAGTAGAGGACTAACCTTGAGCAAAAGGAAGTTAGGGACAGTGCCCAGGCCTAGAATTCAATCAAGCTCCAGGATCAGGAAAAAAAAAAAAAAAAGAAGAAGAAGAAGAAGAAAAAAGAAAAGAAAAAGAACTAGTAAACTAAAATAACACAAAACTTTGATTTAGTTAAATTTAATAGTAACTCCACATTCTCATTAAGGCTAGCAAGAATCCTGCAATGGAGCACCAGCTATATCAAAAGTCTCTACAACTTCTTTCAGTAAGAAGCCCAGTCTACTCCCTCATTTGTGTTACCTTACTAGCCACTCCAAGCAGTTGAATTTCTAATCCAATTCTACACAATTTTCTCACAACTCAGAGTTGCAGTACCGAAAGGTTAGAGTATTTGTTCAAGGTCACCTTCAGTAACAGAAAAAGCTGGTGCTAACATTTGGTCTCCTGAACATCTTTATATTATTCTGCAACTTTTTTCCCAAATGAAATTGTCCCCATTTAAATGAAAAAAAAAAATAATACATGATTACATTGCAGAAACAGATGATAAAACCAAGAAAAAAATTAGGAGATAGACTAGCAAAAGATCAGGGAAAGAACCTTGGAAACAGTGGGAGAAGAGGAGTAAGCAAAGAAAATGTAAAATCAAAAGAATGCACTTCATCCATTCATTCACTTGAGTGCTTACTCTGGACAAGGCAGCAGGCACTAGGCCCTAATGACAGAAAAGCAAGCAGAGCAGACAAGGTCCCTGCACTCACATGGCTCACACTCTAATGCAATGTCTTAGCAAATGATCTCACTCTCCTAAATCAACTTGATAATTGTAATATTTCATCTCCTTGCAATATAGTTTTCAAGAGAGATTAATGTGTAACCTTATCCATTAACATAATCCTGTAAAAAGAAAACATTTACCAAGATCAAGTTACGTAAGGCACACAAAGATATAAATGATGAATAGGCTCCCACATGTAATCATAACTACTCAGAAGGCTGAGATCTGAGGATCAAGGTTCAAATCCAGTCTGAGAAGGCAAATCCAACTCTTACCTTCAATTAACCAGCAAAAAGCCAGAAGTGGCGGACATCAGTGGCTTATGCCTGTAATCCTAGCTACTCAGGAGGTTAAGATATCAGGATGGCAATTCAAAGCTTGTCCAGGCAGGAAAGTCCATGAGATTCTTATCTCCAATTAACTACCAGAAAACTGGAAGTGGAGCTGTGGCTGAAAGTGGTGGAATGCTAGCCTTGAGCTAAAGAACTCAGAGACAGTGATTCAGAGTTTACAGCCAACTGGGTATCACTGCTTTTAACCCCACTCAATTTAGAACAGAGAAGTGATTACCTCACTATCCACACAGTTACCTCAATATCAGCTCCAGGTCTCAGCTTGAAAGTCCCATTACAGAGGGCCTTCTCTATCCCCGACACCATCAGCACACCTACATGATCCCATCCCCACACATCACTGCCTCCAGGTTTGCTCCTACAGAGCAGACCCCCCAGGTATTTAGTTCTGCTGGGCCCTACAGACTGCCTGGGGTATTGCAGGGACACAGGAAGAGAGAACAAAGGGCAGAGAGTAGGACTTGGTCTTTTAACAGAGGTGTCTGTACAAAGGTGTAACTCCCAGTGATGGTACTTGTAATAATGGCCAGATTATAGGGGCTGGGAGTGTGGCTCAGGGGCAGAGTGCTGAAAGTAAAAGTCACCAGATCATTTTCCATTCGTTCCCTATAATATACTCTTCAAGGATATAATTCGCAAATGATAAGTGGCTATCATGAAACAATACTTTCATTATTATTTTCCAGGAAATCTATGGCATATATATATACATACATACATATATATATGTAGCGTGTGTGTGTGTGTGTGTGTGTGTGTGTGTGTGTGTGTGTGTGTGTGTGTGTGTGTGTGTGTGTGTGTGTGTGTGTGTGTGTGTGTGTGTGTGTGTGTGTGTGTGTGTGTGTGTGTGTGTGTGTGTGTGTGTGTGTGTGTGTGTGTGTGTGTGTGTGTGTGTGTGTGTGTGTGTGTGTGTGTGTGTGTGTGTGTGTGTGTGTGTGTGTGTGTGTGTGTGGCTTTGAACTCTGGGCCTGGGCACTGTCCCTGCGCTCTTCAGCTCAAGGCGAGCATTCTACAGCTTGAGCCACAGCACCACTTCCTGTTTTCTAGGTTTATTGGAGATAAGAATCTCACGGACTTTACTGCGCAGCATGGCTTTGAAACAGGATACTCAGATCTCTGCCTCCTGAGTAGCTAGGATTACTGGTGTGAGCCACCAGTGCCTGGCTTATGGCAGATAGACAGACAGACAGACAGACAGACAGACAGACAGACAGATAGACAGACAGCTATAAACTGTACTTTAAATTTTTTTTCTTTCACATGTGCTCCAAAACTCAAAGACCTTACAACTTTTTAAAAGAAGTCACTCCTAAATTGTAACATACAACGTATGTGGCAAAGTGGGAAACCATAGTGAAAAAATAACTGAGATGGATGATGGCTCAAGCCTGCAATGCTTGAAGGCAGAGATCATATGATCACAGTATGAGGCCAGACTTAACCTAAAAGTCCTAGAGACTACCCGGTGCCAGTGGCTCATGCCTGTAATCCTAGCTACTCAGGAGACTGAGATCTGAGGATCACAATTCAAAGTCAGCCCAGGCAGGAAAGTCCATGAGACTCTTATCTCCAATATACCATCAGAAAACTGGAAATGGTGCTGTGGCTCAAGTGGCAGAGTGCTAGTCTTGAGCTGAAGAACTAAGTACCCAGGCCCAGAGTTCAAGTCCCATGACCAGCAAAAAAAAAAAAAAAAAAAAAAGTGGGCTGGGAAGGTGGCTCAGTGGTAGAGCGCTTGCCTTGCATGCATGAGGCCCCGTGGTTCGATTCCTCAACACCACATAAAAGGAAAAAAAAAAGCCAGAAGTGGAGCTGTGGCTCAAGTGGTAGAGCACTAGCCTTAAGCTGAAGAGCTGAGGGACAGCGCCCAGGCCCAGAGTTTAGGCCCCACGACCGGAACCAAAAAACAAAACAAAACAAAACTTCAGGAAAAAAAACAAAAAAGAACTGGATAGCCTTCAGGCCCCTCTACCAATCAGCTCCCTAGGAAAGATGCTTACCACTGTGTCCTAACTTTTCTCATCTATGTGACAATGGGATCTGATCTAGTGGTCTCCAAGGTTGCGTTAGGCTATAAAATCTATTTTAATTCTATTTCACTTGTTCAGCAGGAAATTCCATAATTTAAGATGCTTTTAGTATTTTTCATTATTGTGAATATAGAAATAAACTCTGGTGATGCTCTTTATTTAGTTACAATGTTTTCTGTTTTGGGTTGTGGTTTTCTGTTTGTTTTGTTTTGGGATTTGTTTTTGTAGTACTAGGGACTAAAATCCAGAACACTCAGCATACATGCAAGTCCTTTACCGCTAAGCTACATCTCAGCTCCTATTTATAGCATATTTATAAATTAAAAAGCCATCCACTTCACCAGCTATTAATAAGGCAAAGAGTCAGGAAAGGTGGGCACTGGTGGCTCACTCCTGTAATCCTAGCTACTCTGGAGGCTGAGATCTGAGGATCATGGTTCAAAGCCAGCCCAGGCAGGAAAGTCCATGAGACTCTAATGGCCAATAAAACACTCAGAAAACAGAAAGTGGCACTGTGGCTCAAGTGGTAGAGAGCTAGCCTTGAGGTGAAGAGCTGAGTAACAGCGCTCAGACCCAATGTTCAAGCCCTCTACCAGCAAAAAAAGAAGGTTCAGGGAGACAGAAGAAGGGGAAGATGCTGTTCAATGGTCTTAGGGAAGCTAACTGTTTTAAGACATGCCACTGAGCTACTGTGTATACAAATGCTAGCATCTAAGCAAACTCGACCCATTGCTTGAAATGAAATTGTTAGTAATCCTACTCTAAAATGCATCCAAAGTTACATTTATATAACTAGCTCTTTATATGTACACACACATATATACATTTATTGTTGTAATCAGCTAATATCTTCTACTATACTAAGTACAACTTCTCCTCATTTCAAGGTCGCTAGTATGCTTTGTATACAGACAAGCAGTCCACTCATTCAACACAAAGCAGCTTTCAGAGATCTGCTCTTCCCACATGTCAGTCAGCACGACCTCAAAACTCTTCCTGTGGGCAACACTAAAGCCCACCCAAGTCAGGCTGATTTTACAAAGCAAGGAACAAAAAAAAATGCTATGAAAAGTAGTATTATTCCATCTTTTTAATTGATTTTAAAAGAATGCTCACTTTTTAAAATCAGTAAGTTTAAACATCAAGTTTAAAATCCAAGTTTAATCCTGTAAATTATTATTTAATCCTAAAGTTTTCTCAGGAGCTGTAGAATGGTGGTCTCAATTCTTGTCATACAGACATTTAAAATCTGTTCCAAGCTGGGTGAGATGGCTCACACCTGTAATCCCTGCTACAAAGAAAGCCAAGATCTGAGGATTAAGGTTCAAAGCCATCCCAGGCAGTAAAGTTTGTGAGACTTTTTTTTTGTACATTTTTTAATTGTAAAAATACTGTACAGAGGGGTTACAGTTACATGAGCAAGGTAATGAGTACATATCCTATCAAGCATTGTTGCCTCCTCCTGTGAGACTCTTCTCTCTCATTGATTACAGAAAAAGCCAGAAGTGGACTGTGGCTCAAGTGGTAGAGGGCTAACCTTGAGTAAAAGATGCTCAGGGACAGTACCAGGCCCAGAGTTCAAGCCCCAGGATTGGTTAAAACAAAAAACAAAAAACAAAAAACAAAAAAAAACCTGTCCCAACTCCTGCCGGAAACAAATCTTTGCTCATCCATCCCTGTGCCTCTGCTTCTACTCTATGGCTCCATCAAATCTCATCTACCTTTCAAGGCCTGCATCAAAGTCTCTCCTGAAGAACAAAGGCTTCTTTGACAGCTTGGTCCTAAATAATTTCTTCCTTTCTTAGCAATGAGGGGATTTATTTATCTGTGCTATCAATTCTTGGTTCAAACTTGGTAATTACACTTATGAATTTATCTGATCTGAGCTAAATTAAAAACTCCACAAAGGCAAGTCTCATGTCTTATACCTTTACTTCTGCCACAATATCCAGTAGAAGGCTAGCTTGAATCTCCTGCTATTAAAATACCTTTAAAGCTATTTTCTCTGCTGCGCAAATTTTTTCCTAGAAAACCTGGGAAACAGAGGCCAATTTGTCGGTCATTTTACTGTCTCAAAGGAGAAAGAGCTTCAGCATTCTGGATGTGCCAGCTCTGGGCAGTAACAGGTTTGCCTTTCACACAATATGAAAGCAGACCTATTTAAAACTTAGACTATTTTCACCCTTTAACACCATTAATTCATAACACCACCACCACGGATCCACCGTGAATCCACAGAGGCAAAAGTGCTAAGAGCGTTCATTCAATGATGGTCAACTGGAAGCACAACGCCATGAGTTTGCACAAAACTCCTAATATCAAACATGTCACCTATCTTTGCTTTAAGTCCTATATATTTCATGGGGTAGGAGGGGGAGGAGGGGTGTGTAAATCCCACTAAGGGCATCTTTCTTGGTTGTTTCTTTTTCATTCCATGAATGCTCCCAACCATTACTGACTCCACTTACGGACTTGATGAATGAATGACACTGAGATTACCTTTAAAATGTTCACAATGAAAGCAGCATTGTCTATTCTTTAAAATGGTGTAAGAGATCAAATAACAGGTAAATGATCTTAATAAATTCTGCACTGGTACTTACAGCTCCAATTGACCTAGTTTCATTTTTCCTAGTTTCATATTTTATTACCATGATGGGAAGTCACAGCTTACTCATCTTTGTTCCTGTCAATAAGGTTCATTTCCAAATTCTTGTCATTATAAACAAAGTATGATTATTAAACATTCTTAAACATGTTCACTGACACAGATGCAAGAGTTTCACTTAGATACGCGTCTCAGAATAAAATTTCTGGAACACTTGTCATACACACTTCTTCATGTCACACGAAGTCACTCTGATGTAGCTAAATGTGGAGTCATTATCCTTCAAATCTACTTTTTTTTTTTATTTTCAAGTTATTTCAGGAAGATACTTTCCTTTCCTAATAAGTTGGACAACAAAAATTGTTAGTCTATCTTTGTAATTGCACCCTGTATTTCTTCCAACATTCCCTATACAGCTGTTCTGCTTTCTGATGCAGAAAACTGCAACTTGTGCAGTCCTGTAATCAAATGTTTGCTCTTTCTTTTGTCTTTTAGTCATGGGGGAAGAATTAGAGTGTGGTTGAGGGAGAGAATGTGTTCAAAGTGCCTGCTGTGAATGTGTGGAAATATCACACAGGTTACAAGCATGGTTTATTTGTTTGTTTGTTTAAATCATAGGAGGTTGCCTTTCTGATTATTCACCTTTACCTGTGAACTCACTGCACAATTTTCATTTGGTCTAGAAAGGCTTTTGGTCTGGAGATGACTGGATTCTGCTCCCAGAGGCCAGACAGACTTGTCTGAAGCCTTAGCTCGGTAGACAGCTCTGAAAGAGCTGAACTTGCTACCCAAACTTCAGCTCCCCACCTCTCACTTCTGGCCCTGACGTTCCTTGCATATGGTTTAACTCAAGTGAGAAGAAACATTAGACACCTCTGCCTTTTGTAAGACTAGCAATGTTTTAATGCTTGTGTACTTCCAAGATTTATTTGTTTTCACAGCAGGTCAGTCTCTGAGACTAAGTTTGTCAAAAATTACCCAAAGTGATATCTGGTCTATCACCCCCTTCCTTTCTATGTCTTTAAGATTACTTGGCTTCTCCCAGGTTTCTATGCTACTAAAGACAATATAGGGGCCGGGAAGGTGGCTCAGTAGTAGAATGCTTGCCTTGCATGCATGAGGCCCTGGATTCGATTCCTCAGCATCACATAAGCAGAAAAAGCCGGAAGTGGCACTTTGGCTCAAGTGGTAGTGTGCTAGCCTTGAGCTGAAGAGCTGAGGGACAGCACCCAGGTCCAGAATTCAGGCCCCATGACTGACAAAATAAAATAAAATAAAATAAAGACAATATAATTCAATAACCCCAAAAGAAAGGAACTGGCCCAAAGAAGGGAGGTCTCTGAAAATATCTGACATAGGAGAGATTGAAGTTCTAGGGCAAGACACAAGGTTGAAACCTAAAAAGTGACACAAACAGACTGACAATTCAATGATGACCATGTGAGAATGACCCAGAGACCCTGCTTATATCTTCAACCCAAAATACAGATGACGACCTAACCAGGGCACATCTGTCATCCTAGTTACTCAGTGGGCTGAAGTCTGAAGAGCAAGGTTTAAAGCCAGCCTGGGTAGGAAGTCTAAGAGACTGAGACTCTTATCTCTAATTAACCATCAAAAAAGCCAGAAGTAGAGCTGTGACTCAAGTGGTAAAGTGCCATCTTTGAACAAAAAAGCTCAGGGACAGCACCTAGGCAATGAGTTCGAGCCCTAGTCCTAGTATCAAAAAAATAAAACAACTATCTAGCTATGAAGCAATGATGTGCTTAGCTCATACAGCTTATGTAGCTTGTCTTAATAGAGGGCTTTTTCTTTAAACCTTTTATATCCATATTGGCTATCTTTTTGTTTATTGATTCTTATTTATTACTGAATTACTAATGGAGAAAGAATTTAATTCAAAATCTTTTCAGCATCAATAGCCTATATTAAATAATGAGGTCATTCCAGGAAATGGAAACAATGTTTTGTTTTTCTTTTCTTTTTATCTTGTCTGTTTATCTGTCACGGGGGGGAGGGGGTGGAGCAGAGAAATGGAAGACAAAGGTGAACAAATGCAGCAATGGTACTCACTAGATACTGTATGGAAAATGACCTATACATACAACTTGTGGGTGGGGACAAGAGGGAAAAACTGGGAGAGAGCTAAGGAAGGGGTGACAATTGTCCCAAAAGAAATGTATTCATTACCTGACTTAAGAAATTGTAACCCCTCTGTATATCACCTTTATAAAAGCAATTTAAAAAACATTTCATGGGCTAGGAAGGTAGCTCAGTAGTAGAGTGCTTGCCTTGCATGCCTGAGGCCCTGGGTTCGATTTCTCAGCACCACATAAGCAAAAAGAAAAAAGCCAGAAGTGGTGCTGTGGCACAAGCGGTAGAGCGCTAGCCTTGAGCTGAAGAGCTAAGGGACAGCGCCCAAGCCCAGAGTTCAGGCCCCATGACAGGACCCCCCCAAAAAAATTTTCATTTTTTAAAAAAAGATGAGATCAAACATAGCTCTAGCCAGAATAGTCTTCCACTTAAATGTAGGCTTTTTTTTTTTTTTTTTTGTCGGTCGTGGGGCTTGAACTAGGGGCTTAGGCACTGTCCCTGCACTCTTCAGCTCAAGGCAAGCGCTCTACCGCTTGAGTCACAGTGCCACTTCCAGTTTTTCCAGTGGTTTATTGGAGATTAGAATCTCACAGACTTTCCTAGGGGGCTCGCTTTGAACTGTGATCCTCAGATCTCAGCCTCCTGAGTAGCTAGGATTACAGGCATGAGCCACCAACATCCAGCTGTAGGCTTCTTTTGAATGCAGGTTCCCAAAAACATCTGAAGGAGACTACACCAATTATACCTCAGAAAAGCAGTAAAAATTGTAATACATGTGAACAGAAAGCAATTTTCTTTAGGGTATTTGTTCTCCTACCTTCTTTCCACAAAATACATTAGGTAGGCTGAATACTTTGTGTTTGTTTCTGACACGGGTGACTACTATCATGTGCACTTCAAAAGCCCATGGATTCTAAGCATATATTCCACAGACGTCAATCAGATAAGGTGGTTATAGGGATGTAATGTATTTACTCACTGCTTTTGCCTAATTGTTCCATCACTTGCTAAGGAGCACAGTGTAAAATCTTAACCTATGATGGCAACATTACCTATTTTCACTTTAATTTTGTCAATTGTTCCTTCATATATTATGTAGCTTTTATTAGGCACATTCACATTTATGACTGTTCTGTCTGCCTAATAGGTTTTACTATAAAATAATCCTTTGTTGCGGTGTCGGTTGCTCACACCAGTATTCCTAGCTACTCAGGAGGCTGAGATCTGAGGGCACGGTTCAAAGCTAGTCCAGGCAGGAAAGTCCATGAGACTTTTATTACCAATAAAGCACTCAGAAAACCAGAAGTGTTGCTGTGTTTGAAGTGGTAGAGTGCTCACCTTGAGCTGAAGAGCTGAGGGGCAGTGCCCAGGCCCAGAGTTTAAGCCCCAACCGACCAAAAAAAAAAAAGAAACCTTTGTCTCTAGAAAGATTATTTGTAATAAAATCCATTTTATCTAATATTAGAAATCTAGCCTTTTATATTGCTCTCATGGGATATTTTTCCCCTATTTATTTTGATGTATCTACAATACATCTCTTATAGGAGGCACAGAGATGCATTCTTTGGTTTGAGTGTTGTTATTGTTTGTTTGTTTTTTTCCATGTGGTTAGATTTATAGGTACTATTTCATTTCTGACATGCTACTGGGTTTTACTCTGCTAATAAGGTATATTACATTATTTAATATTACATTATTTAATATTAAACCAATTTTGTATTACTGAGCTAATAACTAATCATGACATCCTTCTTATACCCAACTGCTTCATCTATTTTCTCCAGTTTTATAAGTTTCTGCAAGGGTAGTTCAAATCCAATACCAGTTACTCCAACATGACTAGAAAGAAAAGTGAAAAATAAGTATGAGTCTTAAGATCTGGTTAATTATGTGGTGAAAAAGAAATCAGTGCCTGAGTTCATTCTAAATTGCCTGACCAAGAAGACAACACAGAACTGAGATTACTAAGTACACACTTTCTGATGAGAAGGTGAAGGTCTGTGCTGACAAGGCATTCTGTTCGTTTTATTCTTATCAGGTTGATGATGCTATACAGAGGCATGGTCTACTTTGCTCTGCTTCAGTCTCACTGTGTTTGTTCCTCTGTACACAAGGAGCTTCTGAAATAATCAACCTTAGTTGTACAACCAAACTATCAAAAAGTATTACTGCTAATTCAATTTACTGTCTACCTTACTAAATTAAAATTAAATAATTAGTATTCCCTCATTTTATCTGTAGAAAAAAATGGTTAGCTAGTTATTTTATGTTCATAGATAAGTACTTTCCAAATAATAGCAGAGCCAGGAGCTGGTGGCTCATGCCTATAATCCTAGCTACTCAGGAGGCTGAGATCTGAGGATCACGGTTCAAAGCCAGCCAAGGCAGGAAAGTCCATGAGACTCTTATCTCCAATTAACCACCAGAAAACTGGAATTGACACAGTGGCTCAAAGTGGTAGGGCACTCTCTTTGGGCTGAAGAGCTCAGGGACAGTGCCCAGGCACAGAGTTCAAGCCCCAAAACTGACTAGATGATAGATAGATAGATAGATAGATAGATAGATAGATAGATAGATAGATAGATAGATAGATAGATAGATAGATAGATAGATAGATAGCAGAGCCATATATAGTGGTATGGGCTTGCAGTGCGAACACTAAGAATACTGAGGCAGGAGGACCACTTGAGCACTTGAGCCCAGCTTGGGCAACAGAGAAAAAATAAAGGAAAGCAAAGAAAAAGAAAAAGGAGAGGGTTGCTGGTGGCTCACACCTGTAATCCTAGCGACTCAGGAGGCTGAGATCACAGTTCGAAGCCAACCATTCAAAAAAAAAGGAAGTGAAGCTATGGTTCCAAGTGGTAGAATCCTAGCCTTGAACAAAAGAGTTCAGGGACACACCCAGGTGCTGAGTTCAAGACCCACAACCAACAAAAAAAAAAAAAAAGAAAAAAGAAAGAAAGAAAGAGGAATCAATAACAAAGAGAAAATACATGTAATATAATGTGAAACTTCCAAAGGACTTTTCCCTTCCTTCATTTGTAGAGACCTTAGGGCTTAAGGCAGACAGTCAGAAGGCAAACTGCCAGTGTCAACTCACACTTAAACAAAACTCTTGCCAAGGAAAACTGAAACACCTGTATGAATTAACCAAATTGTTCCCATTTCAACAATGAGAGGAAATTAAAAACATTACTGAATGTCACTGACTTGGCTCATCTGAAAGGGAATAACACAGATATCACAGCTAATTTTAACTTGTCAAGCCTCTATAACTTAAATGGTTCTCTAAAACAATATAGGTTATTTTTACTATGACTCAGTCAGTTTTCCTGAACCATGCAGATACAATTTCTTAAGAATAATGACAGCCTTATACAAGTAAAGCTATTCCTCTTAGGAAAAGATTCCAGCTTTGCTGAATTAAACCATTTTCCTAGCATACCTCATGTATCGTTCAACATGCTGTACCAACATGGAAACACAGATGGAAAAAAACCAAAACAAAACAAAACAAAAAACCCCCCACTGGCAAAAAGTTTTCTAAGCATTGATGAAAGTGAACTATACAATTCATGGGTGGAAATGGGAAAGAGGGTATGAGAGAGAATGAAGAAACAGATAACACTATACGAAAGGAAATGTACTTATTACCTGACTCATGTAAATGTAACCCTTCTGTAACATCACCTCTAAAATAACAATATAGTATTTTTTGGGGGGAGGGGGAGGCCAGTCCTGGGGCTTGAACTCTGGGCTTGAACTCTGGGCCTTGGCACTGATCCTCAGCTCTTCAGCTCAAGGCTAGCGCTCTACCACTTGAGCCACAGCGCCACTTTCAGCTTTTTCTGTGTATATGGTTCTGAGGAATGGAACCCAGAGCTTCAAGCAAGTGAGGCAAGCATTCCCACATTCCCAGCCCCTAATGTAAACTTTTTTTTTTTTTTTTTTTTTTTGTCGGTCGTGGGGCTTGAACTCTGGGCCTGGGCGTTTGTCCCTTAGCTCTTCAGCTCAAGGCGAGCACTCTACCACTTGAGCTACAGCGCCACTTCCGGTTTTCTGGTGGTTTTACTGGAGATAGGAGTCTCACGGTCTCTCTTGCCCGGGCTGGCTTTGAACCGTGATCCTCAGATCTCAGCCTCCTGAGTAGCTAGGATTACAGGCGTGAGCCACCAGCGCCCGGCCCTAATGTAAACTTTTTTAAAAAGTTCTCTAGGAAAGTTTTCACTAGTATTTTAGTAAACTTTAAGATAGTTCATTAAAACTGAACAAAATCAAAACTAGAAAATGGTTCCTTTGTTTATTGAATAAATATTTACAAAATGTCAAAAACCTATGACTTCCATCTATCCAAAGGCTTGTTGGCAAGTTATCAATATGCCTATTGCACTTGCCATTCTATCAACAGAAGAAGACAATTCAGGTTCACAACCCCAGACAGAGGCCACCATGCTGCTACCAGAGCAGAAACACAGATATGAGCAACAAGGAGTAGCATGCTGTCCCTGTCCCCTATGCTGCTCTCTCCCACATCAACATTAGTTCCAAACAGTTCTTAGCCATTCAGGCTGCTTGGAACAAAGAATGTTCTCCTACCAACTAGGGGCCAGGTACCCCAGTGCATTCCTAAAGGCTAACAGCACACCAGCCTCTAGACCTATCACAGAATACTTTTTTTTTGGCAGTACCCTTGTTAGGCTGGTACTCTACTCCAGCCCTTTTTTACACTGATTATTTTTGAGGTCTCACTTTTTTCCCAGGCCAACATCTGGACCTCAATCCCAATTTACACTTCCTGTAGCCGGCTTCTTTGGTTGAGATGGGAGTCTCACAATCTTCTTTGCTCATGCCCTCAACCAGGATCTTTCTATTTATTCCTATATAGCTGGGATGATGGGATGATAGGCAAGCTATAGCATCCCCATTTTATTGGTTGAGAAGTCTAGCAAACTTTTTGCCCAAGTTGGGCTCAAACGGCCATCCTCCAAATTTTAGTCTCCAAAGTGCTAGGATACAAGCATGATCTACTGCACATAGTTACAGACAGTTGAAGGATAAAAAAAATTAAAACCATGTTACCATGTCACCTGCCAAGTTCCCTCAGGCACACATGAGGAATAAACAAGAACACTACAGATTCCTAAGAATCAGAAGTGGATTAAAACCCAACTCAGCCCATTGACAACATCCGGTTCTAAGAGAGAATTTAAGAAAGAGTAATTTGAAAATTCTCTACTAAAGTATAAAATAAGCTAGCTTTTCTTTCTACCAGATCAATTTTTTTTTCTTTTGCCCTATCTGAAAAATTACAAAGGAAGATCAAAACTCTAGCTAATTTCTGATTAAGATGCCGTAGGCTGGAGAAATACTGACTCTGGGAATTCTTTTCTGTCCTTCAATACCCTTCTTTCATCTTAAATCCGAATACATCTGTTCTGCCATTATTTCTCTTCATAGCTGTTCCTCTCCAACTGTGGTCTTTATCTTCCACCTTCATTTTTTCACCCTCCATTCCCTCCTTTTTTCTTTGCAGTAAAGAGACCAAATAATCCATAGGCTCTACACTAGAGAAAAGCTGTGTGCTCCTAAAGTCTCAAACCTCACAGCCTCTTCTCAGTCACATTTGTCTCCAGACACTGCTAGAGTTGACAAGCAGCCTCTATTGCCTCTTCTTCCCTCACCCCCATGCACAGACTCTCCCTATTTTATTATTTTGCTTATAACAGTTGCTCAACTAGTCTACCACTCTTAACCTTGAGAGCAAGGACAGTGTTTACACTGGCTGTGTTGAAAGTGAAAGCCTGGACATGAGGCAGGGAGATTCAGGCAGAGAGATATTTGGTCATTGTCTTCAAATCTAAGCAAGTACAAAGAGAAATAATCATGCTTAAGTCTGTCCTAGAAAGAGGCAGCTTGGAAAATAGAATGAAGAGGGTCCCTCGCCCCCCCACAGGAAATTTATTCAGGTGTCAGTGTTTCAACATGATCTATCAAAGACAAGAATATACCAGAGGCAAATTAGTTACAAGGAAAAAGAGCGAAATGGAAAGGGAAGACATTACTCACGGATGTAAAAGCCAACAGCTCCTCTTCAGTTAGCTTATGAACTGGGTTGTTCTTTTGGAAATTTGTGCTTTGATTTAAAGAAAAGTAAATTAATTCTTACTGTTAGAACTAATGAAATAAAAATTTTAAAGTAAATAGAACTGTTCTATTTTCTATATATTAGCAGAAGTAATGTTACATTATATACATACATGTAGAAATGTGCTTGGCAAAGCATGTATAAAAAGTAAGGAATGCTGCCAGGCGCTGGTGGCTCACACCTGTAATCCTAGCTACTCAGGAGGCTGAGATCTGAGGATTGCAGTTCAAAGTCAGCCCAGGACTTCCCAGACAGGAAAGTCTGTGAGATTCTTATCTCCAATTAACCACAAGAAAACCAGAAGTACTTTGTACTCACCCACCACTTACAATTTTTTTTTAAGGTTCAAATTATTTAAAAGCAGAAAAAAGCCAGGCACAGTGGCTCATGCCTGTAATCTTACTCAGGTCACTGAGATTTAAGGATCTTGGTTCAGTTTGAAGCTAGTCCAGTTGGGAAAGTCTGTGAGACTCTTATCTTCAAATTAAATCACAGAAAAAGCAAGTGGCACTGTGGCTCAAGCAGTAGAATGCTAGTCTTGAGTAACAGGAGCTCAGGGACAGCGCCCACCAGGCCCAGAGTTCAAGCCCCAGGACAGCTGCCCCACTCCCCACACAAAAATACAAAGTTTTATATTTTTTATGTAATTCTATTCTTTGAAATGTAAATGTTTTCAGAAGTCAAAATAATCACTCTCACCTATCTTCTATAGTTTATTAGGAATCTAATCTCATGGCCAGGTGCTAATGGCTTACATTTATATGCCACTCCAAAGGCTGAGATCTGAGAATCATGGTTTGTAGCTAGCCCAGGCAGAAAAGTCTATGACCCTCTTATCTCCAATTAATCACCAAAAAACACAGAAGTAGAGCTAGTAGAATGCTAACATTGAGCGGAAAAGCTAAGGAACAATATCTACTCCCTGAGTTCAAATCCAGTACTGACATCAAAAAAAAAAAAAAAAAAACCAGTTGAGGCTAACCAAAGAAAGTTTAACAGAAAGAATATCAACATACAACAAATCCCTAATCTCAAACCTTTTAATCAGCTGCCTAAAAATTCTTTGGACTTTTCTGAATAAAGATTTCTTCAAACACAAGAGGACAACATACAAGATGTTCAAAGCAGCAAAACCAGTAATTATTTTACCAGACTCCAAGGATAACAGCTAGCTCTTCTGCACATAGGTCAGGGACCTGAAACTGCTCACAGTCCGCTAACTTTATCTCATTCAGAACAGTATCATCATTGAGTTCCAGATTCTGGTGGGACACAAAAGAAAATATTTAGAACAAAATTAAGTTTGATTCATTCAGAAGCTTGCTAAGGGAAATAATGTTAACTTACTTACCTTTGACTTGCTATAATATATACACACAATCAACAGGTTATCACTGACTAAATATTTATTAGAGAACCATTCACCTTGTAGAAGCAGAAGAGGAAACAAAAATAAAACAGACTTAGAGCAGCTGACTGATCCTATTCAAAGTATATAGTAGTATCAGGATTCAAACCCTGATCTCTCTACTCGGCCTCAAACCAGTAATCCAAAGAGTCAGCTCCCCAATTCTGTGTCTCAACAATATAATGTGACCAGTTGTGATACATTTATAAGTTCTCTGGCACTAATGTAAACAAGTTGACAAGCTGATTCTAAAATTTCACATAATAATACAATAGATCCATGCAAAAAAAGACAAAATGGCCAACTACCAGTGGCTCATGCCTATAATCTTAGCTACTTTGGAAGCTGAGTCTAGTATGATAGTAGTTTGAGAGCAGTCTGAGAGAAAAATTGTTTAAGACCCACTCCCCATCTCTACAAAGAGGTGGGTACAGAAGTGTTATAACAGGCAATCAAAATAAGGGGTTATTGACCCAGACACAGGACCAGGCAGAAAGCAAGACCATATCTCAGAAACCACTAACACAAGCTGAGCTCTGCTAGCTCACACCTGAAATCCTAGCTACTCAGGAATTTGAGATTTGAGGGTCATGGTTTGAAGCCAGCCCAGGCGGGAAAGTCCACGAGACTCTCATCTCTACTTAACCACCAAAAAAGCAAAAAATAAATAAATGGCTCAAGTGGTAAAGTGCTAGCTTTGAGCTAAAAAGCTCAGGGACAGTTCCCAGACCCCAAGTTCACCTCTCAGCACTGGTGCAATAAAAAGGAGGGGCTGAAAGCATGGCTCAACACACATGCCCAGCAAACAGAAAGTCCTGAATTCAAACCAGGAGCAAAAGCAAAAGAAAAGGAAAACAAGAATAGAAAAATGAAGCTGCTTCTCAACCCATTCAGTTTCTATGACACTCACTTGAAATTGTTACTTGACTGTTAACTGAATTAAACCATTTACAACCCAACCTACCTTGGTTAAGTGTTCCTGAGGGGTGGCTGCTGGACTGAATTCACACTGGGAAGGAGCATCTCCTTCTCGTCTGACATCCAGAATCAATTGTGCCACATAATTCTCCTGAAATCGTGTCCTTTTTCCCAGTGCACCTGAAAAAATAGTTATATGCACCACCTTATCCATCAGATCTACAATACCAATATGAAGAGAAATGCTTTCAAAGTTTCTCCATTTCTCCTAAGAGACACCTGGAAGCCAGTGATGATAAAATGACTTATTACATGAGAAAACCAATAAGCTATGGTGCCAGGATTGAAACCTAGGACTTTAGCCACTCGATTTCCCACTTCTTTTCACATCAGACCACTCCTTTCTTCAAATAATAACTCACTAAATGAAATAGAGAGAAGTACTAGTATTGCTCTGGGTAACAGAAGAAAAGCCAAGGCCACTTAATGGAGTCACAGAGCTCTCTATATTACAGCAAGCCCTTAAAGTCAGGTCTTCACATTCTAAATCCCACAGTGCAGCATTCTGTCCAGCTTCAGATAACACAACTGGTTTTTTACTACATGTCTCTCTGAAATAATGTGCTGTGGAATAGCTGTGTGCTGACAACTTCTAAGAGAAGCTGAAGTTCCAACATCTACTTTCTGGAAAATGTCAGCTACAGAGACCCTTGATTTCAAAGGCCAGTGGAAAAAAGTCTGTTTTTTATCCTGTGATGAGTCTGGTACTAAGTTACACATCAACTTTTCAAATGGGTCATGCATATGATAGCCACTGAAATAGCTTACTTTTTTATGGTAGTCTATAGCTGAGTGGAAAAAAAGTAATGACCAATGCTCATTTTTTATTTGTGAATATATTTGTATTGTTAAGTTCTTCACTCTTGAAGCAGACAAAAAAATAAGAAAAACTAGCTAAGAAATTTACCGGCAATTAAATCTAAATACTCTTGAGTTTGGTGTCATTCATTTTATAAGTCTTCCAAAAAATCTCCTAGGGCCAAAATATATAAGAATTGTATCTGAGTCTAACCTTGTAAGTTATAAGACATATAACTAATTCCATTTTCAAATACACATAAGACTCCAAGTTATTTATCACATTATTCCAAAAGTTATAAACTGACACTTGTAACTATAATCCTACTTACTTAGGAGGCTGAG
This sequence comes from Dipodomys merriami, assembly GCF_024711535.1. Classification (NCBI taxonomy): domain Eukaryota; kingdom Metazoa; phylum Chordata; class Mammalia; order Rodentia; family Heteromyidae; genus Dipodomys; species Dipodomys merriami. The sequence continues at coordinate 14,237,600 of NW_027203048.1, read as the reverse complement.
ATTTAAGGACTAAGGTTCAAAGCAAGTCCAGGAGGAAAGTCCATGAGACTCTTATCTCCAAAATCCACCAAAAAGCTGAAAGTGAAGCTTATTTTAAAATAAAATCTTTAAAATGCCGGGTACCAGTGGCTCATACCTGTAATCCTAACTACTCAGGAAACTGAGATCTGAGGATCGCAGTTCAAAGACAGCCAGGTCAGGAAAGTCTGAGACTCTTATCTCTAATAAACCACCAGAAAACCAAAAGTGGTACTGTGGCTCAAGTGGCAGAGCACTAGCCTTGAGCTGAAGAACTGAGGGCCAGCACCCAGGCCCAGAGTTCAAGCCCATGACAAACAGGAAAAAAAAAAAAAAAAGCTTTATAATGCATTTTTTTTTAAAGCAAGAACTAGGCCAGAAAAAAATCAATTATTAAGTCACACATGGTGATATCTATCTAGAACCCCAGGACTTGGGAAATTTAATTGTAAGTTCACTGCGAGCTTAGGTTACACAGTGAGATAAAGAAAGAAAGGAAGAAGGAAAGAAGGAGAAAAGAAGGATAGGAAAAAGGGAGGAAGGAAAAAAGGATAAAAGGAGATAACATACAAGTATACAATACAAACACAAAATCCAATTATTCATAAGAGATAAAAATCTCACCTGTCAAATTAATTTGTAATTTGCTGATATCTTTAGCAATACTGAACTGCTCTTTTGCTTTTTTATATTCATAGTAATACAAAAATACATATGCACATTCCAGGTGGAATTGAATAGCCAAATATCGACCTGAAGCAGCTACAAACAGATTCTCCAGTTTCATCACTGCAAAACAAAAGATAACCAAACACTGAAAACTATGATGAGTGAAATGTTAAGTCTACAATATTAAAGAATTACTACACACTTAATACTCTTAGGAGAACTTTAAATGTAGACAGTAAAGAACATTAGTGCATTAACAGTGACCAGCTTTGCATTCTCTTAACACTCATATGATCCAAATACACAACGAAGGATACTATGCCATCACTTCTTACCTCCTTTACGCCTCACAATCTAGGAATGGATCCAGAATGCTGCTTTTTCTTAGGCGCATGTGTGAATCATGCTACAAACAATGTGATAACACAGGGTGTTGATGCGCACGTCCAAATGAATCTATCAGTTTATAACTACAGAGTCTGATGAAAGCTGAATTAACCTCATAAAGAATATAGAATTTCTCCCCTAAAAGAAGCAATACATGTCCATATATGTCTAAGATAATATGAGTATCAGAGAATGAATAATGGTTTGCGATTCTTATTCTAATTTTTTTCTGTAACTATTCAAGATGAAAAATCAGAGGATAATAACCTAGCAACAGCATCTAAAGCATGGCTCAAAATTAATTATATATATGGACTGGAGATGAAGCTCAAGTGGTAGAGCACCAGCTATGAACAAGAAAGCCAAATGAGATTGTAAAGCCCTGAATTCAAGCCCCAACATTGGCACTAATAAATATGTATGTATGTATGTATGTATGTATGCATAAAAACATATATATAAATATGTAGTGTATATACATATATATACACTACATAATAATAATGTAGCGTATATACAAAATAATAATAACAATAAAACATAATAATAAAGGGACTGGACACTGGTGGCTCATGCCTGTAATCCTAGCTACTCAGGAGGCTGAGATCTGAGGATGGAGGTTCAAAGCCAGCCCAGGCAGAAAAGTCCATGTGACCTATCTCCAATTAACTACCAGAAAACCCGAAGTGGCACTGTGGCTCAAGTGGTAGAGCACTGGCCTTGAGCTGAAGAGCTCAAGCACAGCACCCAGGCCCAGAGTTCAAGCCTCACAACCAACCAAAAACAACAACAACAAAAAAGAATGCACATGAAATGGGAATGCACTTACAATGTCCAAAATGGAATGTCATTTCCCTATCAGTCAAGGTAAAAGAGATGTTTTCTGTGCTAAATGTCCACTCAACCTGATGCTGGGGCCAACTGTTGCTAAATTAACATAGCTCTGAAAACCCAACATGGTATTTTTCTATACTCCCAGCCCTTTGAGAGATTTCCTGGACTGAGATGAAGGGATTAAGCCTAGATGCACATAATTTACCACAAAAGACACACAGGTACCCAAATACAAACTTCTCACTGTGAAAACACTTCAGATCATTTCATCATGCAAACCAGACTCAGGAACAGCTGGGCCTGATAACACTTATTGCTCTTAGTGCAGGTCTCCTTTTATCAACTCTTTTCCTTTGTCCTGCCTATTATTCTTGACTCTAGTCAGAAATATAACAGCCTTCTATGGTCTGAGCACAAATAGTAAGTGATACAATTTTGTTTTATTGTCAATGATAGTAATGATCCCAAAAGTTTCTAAATGCAAAGATCAAGAGAAATGAAGTTTGGCCAAGTTGTTTTTTATAAAAAAAACTTCTCTCGCCGGGCGCTGGTGGCTCACGCCTGTAATCCTAGCTACTCAGGAGGCTGAGATCTGAGGATCACGGTTCAAAGCCAGCCTGGGCAGGAGAGACCGTGAGACTCCTATCTCCAATAAACCACCAGAAAACCGGAAGTGGCGCTGTAGCCCAAGTGGTAGAGCGCTCGCCTTGAGCTGAAGAGCTGAGGGACAGCGCCCAGGCCCAGAGTTCAAGCCCCACAACCGACAAAAAAAAAAAAAAAAAAAAAAAAAAACTTCTCTCAATTAAAACAGAAAGGCCATTTCTGCATTAATGTACACAAGTCTAGGGAAGATTACCAAATTTAAACTGTCCTAATGACATAAAATAGGTCACATATCCAGCTTACTATCCAGCTTGGGCTGGGAAGGTGGCTCAGTGGTAGAGCGCTTGCCAGCTAAATGTGTATGTATGTATAACTACAACTTAATTTCTACTTCCGTATCTTCTCTGACTATCTTCTTATTCAGGTACCAAATATTGCTAGTTTAAAAAAATAAGATAGCTGGGAATGTAACTAAGTGTTAGAGTGCTTGCCTAGCATGCATGAAGCCCTGGGTTCCATTCCTCAGTACCACATAAACAGAAAAAGCCAGAAATGGCGCTGTGGCTCAAGTGGTAGAGTGCTAGACTTGAGCAAAAGAAGTTCAGGGACTGTCCACAGGCCCTGTGTTTAAGCCCCAGAACTGGCAAAGAAAGCAGGCGGGGGAGGGGGGAGGGAGGGGGAAAGAGGTAGGGAGAGAAAGAGAGAATAGATCCTGGTATATCTACAAATATCTGTATTTTTTTTTAATTGGTCGTGGGACTTGAACACAAGAACACAAGGCCTGGGTGCTGTTACAGGCTTGTGCTCTACCACTTTGGGCCACAGTGCTACTTCCAGTTTTCTGATGGTTAATTGGAGGTAAGTCTCACGGACTTTCATGCCTGGGCTGTTTTGAATTGCAATCCTCAGACCTCAGCCTCCACAGTAGTTAGGGTTACAGGCATGAGCCACCAGTGCCCAGCAGATTCTGGTAATTTTAAAGAGCTAGCTAGTGTTTAGATTCCACCAACATGGTCAATTGTTCTCTCTCAATAACACCACCTAAAAAGTTAGCTTGATTTATTTTTATCTTCTTAATATACTGTACATGATTGTATAGGGAACAAATATAAGTCTCAGAGAACAAAAACGAGTTGAGAACTGCAGCCTTAGGAAGTAAGTTTGCATGAAGCTGTTATTCTTCTGTTTCTGTGAGGCTAACAACCAAACCCAGAGACCTTACAGCTCTATTCTGACAGCTGCCAGGAGCTCCAAAATCAACAGATGAGGCCTAGGTGCACTCACAGTAAGCAACCTAGTGGGAGACCTACCTTTAAAGCTGAGACCCAAAGACAGGCCTTCATCATAAGGATAAAACAGAGAGAGGTCTGCTACACCAGGAGGACAAGGTAAAGCGCTTCCCAAGTGCTTCCCTCTCTGCCATCCCTATAACCTTTAGTCGCTATCTTCAGAGTTACTATATATTCTTAGAATCATGCTAGATCCACAGCAACATCTAAGCCAGGTGCTGGTGGCTCACGCCTGTAATTCTAGCATCTAAGGAGGCTGAGATCTGAGGATCACGGTTTGGAACTAGCCCAGGCAGCCAAGTCTCTATAAGACTCTTATCTCCAATTAACCACTCAAAAAACCAGGGATGGCACTGTGGCTCAATTGGTAGAGAGCTAGCCTTGAGCAAAAAGAGGCTTAGGGACAGTGTCCAAGCCCTGAGTTTAAACTCCACAAACAACAAAAATAAAATAAAAGCTGGTAGCTCACACTTGTAATCCTAGCTATTCAGGAAGCTGAGATCTGAGGATCATGGTTCAAAGCCAGCCCAGGCAAGAAAGGCTGAGAAACTCTTATCTCTAATAAACCACCAGAAATCCAGAAGTGGCACTGTGGCTCTAGAGGTAGAACACTAGCCTTGAGCTGAAGAGCTGAGGGACAGCGCCCAGGCCCAGAGGTGAAGGCCCACAACTGAACAAAAAAATAAAATAAAATGGGATGGAGAATTAAGCAGCTATGAATTGAAGATAACAATTAGTATTCCATACACAGTTAATCTGATTCCAAATTGTGAGTGACTAAGTAGAAAAGAGGAAATTCACAAAGCTGGGATAGTTATAGAGCCCAGTCAGAAAGCTAGTGCCTTGAAAAATAGACAGAACTTGGTAAAACCCTACCATGAAACTTTTACTCTCACATTCTGCTCTAGGCATTCTAAGCTATTAGAATTCCAAATCACACAAAGAGCATTACAATATAACCTTTCCAAGTTCTCTAACAAAGCACTTTGTAGGATCATGAGTCTAGCAATGGTATAAGCTCCTAATCAAAGTGTCCAGGAAAAGAAGAGCTACCTTTTTAGAAGTGGCTTCTGAGAGACAGCATTAAGATCAATGAGATATTAAACCCGTATACGCACACACAAAATTCACATTACTTTATATCGGGGAAGGATTCAACAATCATTTTAAAAAGAAGTAATCTTTATTTGCAAGCCAAATCAGCTACTAGAGACTACAGAGGAGTCAGCAACAAGGCTGGAACTAAAAGCCAAACATTAATATGTGATGTCCTGTTCACTACGTTGATTATAATTTGCATACAATATGCAAATGTCTTCAACTGTACACCTGAAATCTCAGTCATTAACTGGACTTCAAAAACACTGCTTTTAAAAAGCACATTCTAGGGATTGGGGATATGGCTTAGTGGTAGGTACAGTGCTTGCCTAGCATGCATGAAGTCCCAGGATCCATTTCTTACTACCACATCAACATAAACAGCTGATGTGGTGCTGTGGCTCAAGTGGTAGAGTGCTAGCCTTAAGTAAAAGAATCTCAAGAACAGTGCCCAGACCCTGAGTTCAAGCCCCAGGATTGACCCCCCCCAAAAAAAATAATAAAATTAATAATAAATAACTAAAAATAAAAAGCACATTTTACTGCCACATCCTGTTCCTCTCAGAATGGATGTGAACATTAAGCTAGCCAATATGGAACAGTGCTGGATGTAACACACACATCACAGAAGTGTTAGCTGAATTATCACCATTAGCTACTCAAATGCTGCCCTGCTGACCAGCTTGAGGAAAGGTCATGGAAATAGAGAACATAACTTGGAAACTCCAGGTCATAGTTCTGGCACTTGGGCAATTTCTGAGTCTTCTCTGTCAAATGACACAGCTAGACAAGATGATCTTTAAAGAACCTTCTCAGAACAAAGATTTCAGACCAGTATAAATCTTGAAAAAGAGAGATAGATATGGAACCCTCAGGGAAAAACTAGTAAGATTTAAGAACTGGCTAGATAAACAGAAACATGGAAGACAGTGAGTTGACTCTGAGCACATACATAACCTTTAGATGACTCAAAGTTTAAAGCAAAGGAGAGCACACTGACACAATAGGTATTTATTACTTTAATAAATCTATAGATTCTCTATGAAATTAAACCTCATGATCTCCTGGATCAAAATATCAACCAGTATATTTAAAATATATGCTAAAACCAAATCTCATGAGACTGTTTTAATTCTATGTTAAAATGAAATTCCCATGGACAATTATAATTACAGATAATCATATTTAGGACATACATTCATTCCAAAGTATCAAGTTCATAGGGGGAAAAAAATCAATGTATTCACCAGTCACCAAGAGACTAATCTCTTGAACATCTCTTTCGATGTGGAAACAATCCAACCTAAGTCACACAGCTGCCTATAGATGTCCCAGCAGAACTTGCTGACAAAATATTTTATCCTTTTTTCTCTGGAAAGTAACTTCATGAATTCCCATCTAAATACCTAAATACATACAATACATCTCATGTATTGTATGGAAAGCATTTTCAGTATCATACCCCAAAATAAGCTGCTGTGAGTCCATAAGTTGTCTGTAGAGAACTGTGGTTTCATTCAGTGTCTGTGCCTTGGGTTTTTTTTTTTGGGGGGGGGGGGGTTGTTTGTTGTCTTGGGGGGGGGGGTTCTTTGTTTTGTTTTGTTTTTGCCAGTCCTAGGACTTGAACTCAGGGCCTGAACACTGTCCCTGAGCTTCTTTATGCTCAAGGCTAGCACTCTACCTCTTAAACCATAGTGTTACTTCTAGCTTTTTCTGTGTATGTGGTACTGAGGAAGTGAACCCAGGGCTTCATGGATGCTGGGCAAGCACTCTACCACTGAACCACATTCCCAGCCCCAGGAACACAGTTTTCAAGATCCTAATATGCTTCTTTCACATAAGTAAACACCTAGCAAAGTTGTGCTGACATTCTATATAAGAATATGATGAGCACAGTTGTTCGTAAAATCCTTTGCTTATGTCTCATAGGCTGAAAAAAACCCAAACTCCTACCAATGTTTTGATGATCCTTTGAGGCCCTCTTCATAAAATATCCTCCTCTGGACATTGAGCAGTATATTTCAGCTATAACTGGTCATCATTTGGGTCATATCCCAGAACAAAACATTTTTACAATAAAAGTGTTTATGAAATACTACAGTTAAATACTATCTACTGACCTATTTAGGCAGAGCCAAAATGTCTAATTATGTCTAGTCACCAATTTATGACCAGATAAAATGAAAAATGCAGTTGATTAGCCCAGAAGAGCAACATAAAAAATTCTAGTCTCGTGGCAAAGTAAAGGATCTCCTGAAATACACTGCACAAAAGACAGGAGGCCCCTGGGGGAATGAGTCACTCAAGAGTCATATTTTCCACATATCTAGGTTAACCATTTCTGTTTTAGGACCTAATTTTAACTCTTAGATTTCTTTAAAGCATACCAGCTGCTTCCTACCTTGTAACAAGACATATAAAGATGAAAGTTTTCTTTCCTTAATTTGTAGGGGCCATGGTATTAAGATTAGCCACTAAGATGTGGTAAAGACATGGCTGCAAGTACAGATTTGCATTAGTTTCCTCAACTACTAATTTTACATTAAAATATAATGAAGTACAGGTAATTATGTAAGATCCAATCAGTATAATGTAACAGCCTCTTCATAAAATTAAATAGTGGACCAGACTCCACTAAATGCTTTCTTCATCCTTTGGGAGACCATTTCTGCTTCTCATTAAGATCAATAACACTCACCTCATTCCTGGCTTCCCAAACTTTACCCAATTTCATGAACTAGAAGCTCATCCCCTTGTACTGTAGATTAACAGGGTAGTTCTCTCTTCATTTCAAAAACCAGTGATATAATATAAAGGGGAGAGGATTTTGTTCACAGTTTTTTTAATTTAACTAAACCAGAATCAAGTCAATATGTACTGCTAACTAGGGTATCAAGCCTTAATTTTGTTCAAGTTCTACTTCATCTTTCATTTTGAAAAGAATATCATCCCTATATGACACTATTAAGAGAAGAGTCAGGGCTGGGAAGGTGGCTCAGTGGTAGAGTGCTTGCCTTGCATGCATGAGGCCCTGGGTTCGATTCCTCAGCACCACACTAAGCAGAAAAAGTCAGAAGTGGCACTGTGGCTCAAGTGGTAGAGCGCTAGCCTTGAGCTGAAGAGCTGAGGGACAGTGCCTAGGCCCAGAGTTCAGACCCCAAAACCAACAATAATAACAACAAAAAAGTGATGTGTCAAAGTTGAATATAGATTTTTTGCAATCCCCAAAAATTCTTTTTTTGTTGTTGTTGCTGGTCATGGCGCTTGAACTCAGGGTCTGGGCACTGTCCTTGAGCTTTTTCATTCAAGGTTAGTGTTCTACCACTTTGTGCCACAGCTCCACTTCTAGTTCTCTGGGGTCAATTGGAGATAAGAGTTCACGGATTTTCCTGCCTGAGCTGGCTTCAAACCCTAATCCCCAGAGCTCAGCCTCTTCAGTAGCTAAGATTACAGACGTGAGCCACCAGTGCCCAGCTCTTTTGTTTTTATTATTATTAATATTTTTATTGTTCTTAAGGTGTCACACAAAGGAGTTATCTCTTCATAATTCAGGTAATGCGAACATTTCTCTTTTGGATAATGTCACGTCTTCCTTCACTTTCAAAGCTGGATAGTTTTAGTAAAGGATGAATTTTCCTATAACTTCTATAGTATTATACTTTTGAAAATCTTTGGTCAAAATTTAACCCAGACAGATGCCATTATTGAGATGAAGAACTAATTTCTCAGATACCTGTAAAAGATACCACAACCTAGAACAGTGTCCAGTTTAAGTGAAATATACATGGGTCAATTGGCAAAACCCATTCATAAAAATATTTTGCCACCAGGCACCAGTAGCTCACTTCTATAATCCTACCTATTCAAGAGGCTAAGATATGAGGATAGCAGTTCAAAGCCAGCCTGGACAGGAAAGAGCATGAGACTCTTATCTCCAACAAACTATTCAGAAAAAAACAGAAGTAGTGCTATGGCTGAAGTGGTAGAGTACTAGCCTTGAGCACAAAGAAGCTCAGGGACAGTGCCCATGCCCTGATTTCCAGCCAGGATCAGAAAAATAATAAATAATCTTCTGGGGGCTGGGAAGGTGACTCAGTGGTAGAGTGCTTGCCTTGCATGCATAAGGCCCTGGGTTCGATTACTCAGCACCACATAAGCAAAAAGAAAAAAGCCAGAAGTGGTGCTGTGGCTCAAGTGGTAGAGCACTAGCCTTGAGCTGAAGAGCTGAGGGACAGAGCACAGGCCCAGAGTTCAGGGCCCTCGACCAGACCCAAAAAACAAAAACAAACAAACAAACAAAAAAAACAAGTATAGCAATAAATAATCTTCTGCAAGCAAAAAGTATTAAATCAAAGACTTTTTGCAGAAAAAACAGATGGGCCATCCTCTACTTTTCACTTAAGAAATATTACTGCTACCACCTAAAAATGTGTGATATTCCAAATTTTAAAAAAAGAAGAAGAAATAAAAACAACTTCAAATAAAATATCAGTACTTGTCAAAAAAACAAAAACAAAAATAAAAAACCAGGCTCTGGTGGCTCACGCCTATTATCCTAGCTACTCAGGAGGCTGAGATATGAGGATAGCAGTTCAAAGCCAACTCGGGCAGGAAAATCCATGAAACTCTTGTCTCCAATTAACCACTAGAAAAACCAGAAGTGGTGCTGTGGTTCAAGTGGTAGAGCACTGGCCTTGAGCTGAAGAGCTGAGTGACAGCGCCCAGGCCCAAAGTTCAAGGTCCACAACTGACAAAAAAATAAATTAAGTAAATAAAAAAACTAAAAAAGAATGTGTTTGCAACAAATTAGAATGGAATCACACCTCACATTAAAGGAAAACATACCTTGGTCAATGCAGTTCTCAGCAAGAACAAAGAGCTGAGGTGAGCGCTCCTCAAGCAACTGCTGGTGGACACTCACACATCTCAAAGTCCACCAAGGCAAGCTCTAGGAAAAAAAACAAAACAAAACAAAACAGACAAGCTGAGATTAAAGGACACTTTAGAAAATACAAGTTACATTTACACTAATTTTTAGCCTTTTTTACACTCAAGATTTACTGTAAATAATCTTTTCCATCCACTACTATGTTTCAATAGTACCTAAATCTACTCTTTTTTTTTTTTTTTTTTTTGTCGGTCGTGGGGCTTGAACTCTGGGCCTGGGCGTTGTCCCTTAGCTCTTCAGCTCAAGGCGAGCGCTCTACCACTTGAGCTACAGCGCCACTTCCATTTTTCTGGTGGTTTTTATTGGAGATAGGAGTCTCATGGTCTCTCCTGCCTGGTCTCTCCTGCCCAGGCTGGCTTTGAACCGTGATCCTCAGATCTCAGCCTCGTGAGTAGCTAGGATTACAGGCGTGAGCCACCAGCGCCCGGCCCTAAATCTACTCTTTACATCCATTTTCTCAGAGCCTGTATTCTTTCCTTGTTAGACAATTGGGCTTTCTAATGTCCTTTCAAACTTATTATCTCTCCTGTGGCAGACCATCACCACCATAGCCCAATTCTAACTCCTCTATGAGATGTTCCACAAGAATTCCAGTGCTGGGTGGGTGCCAGAGGCTCGTGGCTGTGATCCTTGCTACTCAGGAAGCTGAGAGTTGGCTAGAAGCCAGTCAGGGCAAGGAAATCCATGAGATTCGTACCTCCAATTAATCACTAAAAAGCTAGGAGTGAAGCTGTGGCTAAAGTGACAGAGCACCAACCCTAAGTGAAAAAGCTAGGTAAGGTACAACACCTAGGTCCTGACTTCAAGCCCCAGAACTGGTGTCAAAAAAAGAGAGAGAGAGCTCTGGTGTAGGTGACTGTGCGCTTGCCTGCAGTTCCCTTGTAAACACAATGCTCTGTACTGACCCAACAGGACAAGAACTCCAGTCTTCTTCATCTATATGTCCACTCAGAGCAAGAAACACTTTAGAATCAGATACTCCCCAAAACTAGACAGATTCCTTCCACACCCTCAGGAAAGCTCATCGATGAAGCCTGCTACTAATGGGGTGCACCGTGATCTCTCACTTCTATCACCTGGCACAGAACTAGTGTTTCCAATGTCTCACTCTACCTGGAACACGTATTTTTGACAGTAGAGACTGCATTTTATACACTGGGGTGACTGATACATAGACTGAGCATATCATATAGCATTTTCTTTTATTCTTATCAACACCTATCTTATCTTACCTATCAACACATTCTTGAGAGAGAGAGAGAGAGAGAGAGAGAGAGAATTACAGGCCAGTATAGAAGCAAATACAGTGAAGAGGGCAAGTCTCTTCCACTGACCCAATGCCAGTCTCTTCCTCTAAAAACATCTATGCCAAAGGTTGATACTTTCCTCTATACATGTTTATATATGTACAAGATATAATAGGTATTTTTATTGGTTTACTTAAGTATGAAAAATGAGTATTTCTGAATATTACATAAAGATACAAGAAATTAATTTTCCTTTTTTAACAATAATACCTACTAGTAATACATCATACCTAGCCAAGCACCAGTGGCTCATATGTGTTATATGGGTATGAGAGAAAGAGAGAGGTACGTACCTTGTTACTACAAGAATTGTTTTACATGACCTCCATTTTCACTTGAGTAAGAGGGTCCCTCAATTGCTACCCACAACTGCTAGAACCAGAATGCAAATACAAATGAGTTTAACTGAAATGAAATCCTTTGTAATTGTTATTGTTTCCTCAATCCAATTAAGGAAAGGCACAATTAGCTAATATAAAAGATATGTGGAGACTTGTTTGTATATGTACCAGTCCTGGAGCTTGAACTCAGGGCTTAGGTGCTATCCCTATGCTGTTTTGCTCAAGGCCACAGCTTTACCACTTGAACCACAGCTCCACTTACAGCTTGGTGGTGGTTAATTGGAGAAAAGAGTCTCCTGGACCTTCTTGCTCAGGCTGGCTTCAAACTGTGATCCTCAGGTCTCAGCCTCCTAAAGAGCTAGGATAACAGGCATGAGCCACCACACCCAGCTTCCAATCATTTTTTATTTTGTTCCTAGAAGGGTCCTTCTTTTCACTAAGGCTAGTAAAGTTAGTCTATGTTTTAGTTATCTACCCTTATCTGCCATCAGCAACAAGTGAGTCAGATCTGGCAGCTTATTCTATGCTTTGCTAGGGACTTTAGATGGCTCCAGTGGAAAAGATTACCCTTTTAAGGAAATATATGACATAAGAGGCTGTACTCTTTTAAAAAATGACCTATGACCTATAAATTTGAATTATTGAGCCAAAAGCTTTCTATGGAGGAGGAGACTGTAGAGCTAGCATAAAAAACAGCCCATTCCTTCACTAGACAATATAAGTGCCCTTTTCCACTTGTTAAGAACTGCTTTATAGAAACATTGAGGTATTCGTAAAAAATCTTATTTTATCCAATTTCTCAACTTTCTCTCCTGATTCTAAGCCTGGTTACAGAAAAGTCTGAGTGAGAAGTCACACTGGTCAAGAACCTGCAGATGACAAGAATGAGTATGGTGGTCAAAGTAACCCCATCAATGTACTGATTCACCCTACAGTATAAATAAGGAAGTTGATATTCTGAAAATCATCTAGCATAAGTTCTCACAGCTATAAAGCAACAGAGCAAGAACTGCAGTCTGCTTTGAAAGATGAACATTTTACTCCGCATGTATATGTTACTAGCATTATCTCTAGTCCTACAAAATAATAAATTCATAGACAACACAATATATTTCTTAGGAATCATACCACCCACACACAAAAAAAATCAATGGGTTGGGGGGAGGTCAGTCATGGACTTAAAAACTCAAGGCCTGGGCTCTATCTTTGAGCTTTTTTTGCATTTTGAGCCACAGCTCTACTTCTGGTTTTCTGATGGTTAACTGGAAATAACAGTCTCATGGACTTTCCTACCCGGGCTGGCTTTGTACCATGATCCTCAGATCTCAGCCTCCTGAATAACTAGGATTATAGGTGTGAGCCACCGGCACCCAGGTAAAATAAAAATCAATTTAAAATGAAGCCAAAGGTCTAGCTTAGGCACTTGCCTAGCATGCTTTAGATGGGTTCAATTCCCCAGCACTGAAAATAAAACTAGTATTTTCAAAGGTTAAAATTAACTTGAATTAGTATGTGATGCTGCTTTACTATCATTTTATCTTCATTTTAAATAGCATCATTAAAATGAGGATAAGCAAAGACACGAAGGAAAAAAATTATAACAGAATAATGTTTCCACTGAAAGGCAAAATGTCATCACAGAATGGCTTTTGCATCATGATAAATTTCAAGAAAACAAGCTTTAAGCAGAAGTCAAAGTAGTTTAGTATCTGGCAAAAGATGAGGTAACACCTCACAATGCCTACCAGCAGCATTCATCATGTTTACTAATACTCTGAAATTGTTAAATTTTTCAAATTATGCTTAATATATTCCTAATACAAGGTTTCAACTGACAAAACCCAAAAATGGGTTTACTCACTCATTATACAAGGCAAAAAAGGCTGCCATTGGGCAGCCTCCTAAGCTTTTACCTTCGTTAGAGCACAGGGATGATCTGTAAGGCCATCCAACTCAGATCAGCACGGGAAAAAATGCTTTTATTCAAACTACTGACATTTGAAGATCACCTTACACTTAATAAGAAATGTAATAATCCATCTATTCAAAATCTTTGTATTATGACTTATGGGTGATGACCGAAGGGAAAACCTGGGAAGAGAGCAAGAGAGGGGGTAATACTGTCCAAAAAGACATGTTCTCATTACTGGACTTATGTAACTGTAACCCCCCTATATATAATAACCTTTATAATAACCATTTTTTTAAAAAAAAAAGAAAAAAAGTCATTGTAATACAACTAATTCTGGTTCTCATGAAAGTTGCCATCAGAATCTTCCTTTCCTACCTCCTCTTTTTTTTCCTACCTCCTCTTTTCTTTTTCTTTTTTCTTTTTTTGGTGCTGGTCCTGAGGCTTCAACTCAAGGCCTGGGCACTGTCCCTAGCTTTTTTCCTTAAGATTAGGGCTCCGCCTTGAATCATAGCTTCACTTCTCTCTTTTTGGTGGCTAATTGGAGATAAGAGTCTCACAGACTTTCCTGACCAGGCTGGCTTAGAACTGGGATCCTCCAAGCTGCTAGAATTACATGAATGAGCCACCAGTGCCCAACTATCTTCTCTTTAGGATAATCCAGGGTGTAAGCTTAAATGATTTGGAAAGTAAACCCCTATTCAGTACAAACTGTGCCTATATTTTACCTTTGGAAATACTGGGAACTGGGAATGTGGCTTAGTGATAGAGTGCTTGCCTAGCATGCATGAAGCCCTGAATTTGATTCCTCAGTACCACATAAACAGAAGAACTGGCACTGTGGCACAAGTGGTAGTGTGCTAGCCTTGAGCAAAAAGAAGCTAAAGGACAGTGCCCAAGCCCTGAGTTCAAGCCCTAGGACTGACCAAAAAAAAGAAAAAAAAGGAAAGAAAGAAAGAAAGAAAGAAAGAAAGGAAGGAAGGAAGGAAGGAAGGAAGGAAGGAAGGAAGGAAGGAAGGATACTGTGTCTGTAGATGGGTGTGGCACCCAAACCCAAAAACACATTTTGCATTTTAAAATCTTTGAAAGAACTCAAGAATAATCAAGTGGCACAGCCTTTGTCTAGCAAGCAGGAGACTCTGAGCTGAAGCCCTATCACAGTCAAAACATAAGCCAAAATATGCCAAGACACCGTCAGTTTCAGTTACAATCTATGCTAACAGGCACAAGAGCCACTCAAGGATATAGATCTCATGGACCTTTTCCCTTACCTGGATAGCTGTCAGCTTGTGTCTTACATTCACTAAGATAATGCGAGCTAGTAACAGCAGTAGAGGTACTGAAGTCAGGCTGTAAATTGATTCACCATCTAGAATCAGAAGACTCAGGACAACTGTATCTAGTTCTTTGGCCTGAAAAAAGATTTGTAAATTACTATGACAGAATTTAACAAGGATTCATCTTTCTGTGTTTTATGTTTTATAAATATATATAGGTTAAGGACATGGTTCAAGTGGTAGAACCTGACTAGCAAGTTCAAGGCCCTGGTAGAACACCTGACTAGCAAGTTCAAGGCCCTGAGTTCAAATCTCTGTATGAACACACACACACACACACACACACACACACACACACACACGATTTCCAGCCAATTCGGCTCAGAAAGAAGAACACTAGATTATGACAGACCAACTAACAGCACACAATCATAATATTTCAAATGCCCTCAGAAATCCACAAATCAAGCCTGTCCTGTAAAAGAGGAAGCTCCAACTTTACAGAAGCAAGAGACTCCACCTCAGAGTAAACAACTGCAAAGATGAGCCAGCTATAGTGGTACCCATTAGCAGTCCCAGCTAAGGCAGGATCACTTGAGCCTAGAAGTTCAAGTCCAACACCAAGTAACATGGAAATAGTAAAATGTCTCAGGGAAAAAAAAAAACCACAAAACTGAACTGAAGAAATAGGGAAATGCTTAGGGTAGGAACACAAAGGTGAAATGCTTATGTGCCTCTGATCATATAAAATAAATTTATTGAAATGAACTCCAGGATATGGAAACAAGAGGTTTTTTTCTTTGATGTTGTTTTTGTTTTCTTTTCTTTTTGTCTTGTTTGTTTATCTGTCTTTGAGAGGGTAATAAGGAACACAAAAATGGAGGGACAAAGGGGGAACAAATCCAGCAGTGGTACTCACTAGACACTATGTTGAAAGTGAACTATACAACCTGTGAGTGGAAATGGGAGGGAAAAACCACGAGTACAAGGGAAAGGGTGACACTGTCCAAAAAGAAATGTACTCATTACCTGACTTACGTAATTACAATCCCTTTGTACATCACTTTTATAGTAATAATTAAAAAAAGAAATAGGGAAGAAAATGCTAGCAACGAACTAGTCCCATCACTTCACAGATTTACCTACAATAAAATACCATATCATTAACCAGTCTGCAACAGAATTTAGTTTACATTTCACTTATGCCTCACTAGATGGCAAAGCCGGTCTCCACTCCACAAATGCCATCAAGCCAAATCATCAACCAAGTCTAATATATCAAGTGCCAAGCAGAAGAATCATAAATTTGAGGTCAGTCTGGCCTACAAGAGCAAGACCCAGCCAGGCCCTGGTGGCTCACATCTATAATCTTAGGTACTCAGGAAGCTAAGATCTGAGCATTGCAGTTCAAAGCCAGCCCCAAGAGTCCCATCATACTCTTATCTCCAAATAATCATCAGAAAACCAGAAGTGACACAGTGGCTCAAAAGGTAGAGCGCTTGCCTTGAGCTGAAGAGCTAATGGACAGCACCCAGGCCCAGAGTTCAGGCCCCATGACCAACAACAACAACAAAAAAGAGTAAGACCCAGTGTAACCCTGGGTAAATGAGGAACAAACACAAGAACTTCACCAGGAGTTCAGTCATAAATATGAAAAATATGAGATAAAAAATAAAATAAAATAAATAAAGTAATCTAAGTACTCATGTAACATAGATTAGAGGTAAAAAGAAGGATGGCTCCAAAAGCAGGATGCCTTTGAGAAGTGTCTTTCTCTGAACAGAGATTTTCCACATGGATAAAGCACCTATGTTTATAAAATGTGAGCTAAAGAATGTTAACAGCTGCCACAACATAGGGAAAAGAAATTATTTTTTTAAAGTCATTTAGTGTTTATTTAGCTTGTACAGATCCTAATCTATAGCTATTGATGATAGGTCTTTTTTTTTTTTTTTTTTTGGGTCAGGTCGTGGGGCTTGAACTCTGGGCCTGGGCACTGTCCCTCAGCTCTTCAGCTCAAGGCTAGGATTACAGGCATGAGCCACTGAGCCACCTTCCCAGCCCCAAGGAAAAGAAATTCTTATCCACAGGAACCAGGTACTAACATCACAGATGACAGACAACCCTTTCTCTAACAAATAAGGCAAGGAATACAGGCAATCAGTGAGTGACCACATTAATTCCTAGTGGTGCCTCAACAGGGGAAAAGATAGACACTTGCTTGTGTCCCTTCCTCTGAGACATAATCCTCATATTCCCACTGAGTTCTTTTTATTTTAAGTTATATTTTCATTATCTTTAAGTAGTTGTATAGGAGGTGGGAAGGTGGCTCAGTGGTAGAGCGCTTGCCTTACATGCTTGAGGCCCTGGGTTTGATTCCTCAGCACCACATAAGCAAAAAGAAAAAAAAGCTGGAAGTGGCTGGCGCTGTGGCTCAGGTGGTGAGAGCGCTAGCCTTGAGCTGAAGAGCTGAGGGACAGCACCCAGGCCCAGAGTTTAGGCCCCATGACCGGACCAAAAAAAAAAAAAAAAAAAGTAGTTGTATAAAGACAGTACAATTCATCATAATCAATCTTGATTCATGATCACTCTTTTCTTCTGTCTATCCCATTTCTCCCAACCCCACCAACTGAGTTCTAGTGTGCTTCCTCCAGAGGCTTCAGACAAAGCAGAGAGAAAAGAACTCCCTTCAAAACTATTTCTTGGCCAGCATCAGTGGCTCATGCCTGTAGTCCTAGTTATTCAGGAGGTTAAGATCTGAGGATTACGGTTCAACACAACCCATGCAGGAAAGCCCATCATCTCCAGTTAACCACCAGAAAACCAGAAATGGTGCTATGGCTCAAAGTGAAGATTGCTATCTGTGAGCAAAAAAGAGCTCAGGGACAGTGCCCACGCCCAGAGATTAAGGACAACAACCAACAACAACAACAAAGAATCACTAATACAACAGTGGCTGCATGTGGATTGTTGAGAAGCATACCTCACTGAACTGCTGGAATAAGAGAGAAGACAGAATCTCCTGAGGATACGAGTACGTAGGAGGGCCAGTCCAGTTGCTCTGGACGAACAGCTGCAAACTGCTCACACCAAGCAAGAAGACCAGCTGCTGTCTGCATAAAGAATAGTTAAGATATAAACCAGAATCACAAACATAATATTTAATTTCAGATTTTTTTTTTGTTGTTGGTCGTGGGGCTTGAACTCTGGGTCTGGGCACTGTCCCTGAGCTCTTCAGCTCAAGGCAAGTGCTCTACCATTTGAGTCACAGAGCCACTTCCAGTTTTCTGGTGGTTTAATTGGAGATAAGAGTCTCACAGGCTTTCCTGCCCAGACTGACTTTGAACTGTGATCCTCACATCTCAGCCTCCAGAGTAGCTAGGATTACAGGCATGAGCCACCAGCACCCAGCTAATTTCAGATTTATTAAGAAATAGAAAGCATTGTTATTTTAAAAAATAAATAAATAAAATAGGTGAAAAAATCTAAATTGAAAAAAATTAAGAAAAGGAAAAGAAAGCAATATATATATATTTTTTTTTGTCGGTCGTGGGGCTTGAACTCTGGGCCTGGGCGCTGTCCCTCAGCTCTTCAGCTCAAGGCGAGCGTTCTACCACTTGAGCTAAAGCGCCACTTCCGGTTTTCTGGTGGTTTATTGGAGATAGGAGTCTCAGTCTTTCTTGCCCGGGCTGGCTTTGAACCGCGATCCTCAGATCTCAGCCTCCTGAGTAGCTAGGATTACAGGCGTGAGCCACCAGCGCCCGGCAAGAAAGCAATATTAATTCACACTATCTGGGATTTAAGACAAGTTAGGTCTGTAATGTCCAATGTTGCAACTATGATCCATATGTGGCTTTTTTTTTTTTTTTTTTTTTTGGGTCCGGTCGTGGGCCTGAACCCTGGGCCTGGGCGCTATCCCTCAGCTCTTCAGCTCAAGGCTAGCGCTCTACCACTTGAGCCACAGCACCACTTCCAGCTTTTTTCTTATGTGGTGCTGAGGAATCAAACCCAGGGCCTCATGCATGCAAGACAAGTGCTCTACCACTGAGCCATCTTCCCAGCCCCGTATGTGGCTTTTCAAACTTACATTTAGTGTATGAACAGGGAATAAATTAACTAATTAATAGCTAGGGAATTCCTGAGTTTCATTCTGAAGAGAAAGTGACACTCTCTTCTATGACTCCTAGGAACTTCCTCAAAAAGAATTTTAGGCTTAAAAAATAAGACCTGTGGTACTCAGAATATAAAGTCATCAGTGCAACAGGCTTGACAGCAAAGAATATGTAGCACTTGCGAAAAATAACAAAGAACCCATCTATAAATAGAAGTAAGAAAACAGCGAAGAAAATGCATGTGCAGAAAGTTATTTTATAAAGTTTATTTTATACCACTAAGTATAAAATAAAATCTTTAAGGTTAACTGAGAATATGCTTTAGATTGCAAATGCACCAAAATGAGTCAAATGAGTTGATTCTTTTTTTGGGGTGGGGTCCGGTCGTGGGGCCTGAACTCTGGGCCTAGGCGCTGTCCCTCAGCTCTTCAGCTCAAGGCTAGCACTCTACCACTTGAGCCACAGTGTCACTTCCACCTTTTTTTTTTTCTGCTTATGTGGTCCTGAAGAATTGAATCCAGGGCCTCATGCATGCAAGGCAAGCGCTCTACCACTGAGCCACCTTCCCAGCCCCAAGTTGAGTTGATTCTTTTTAAGAGAGTTCTCATCTCTTAATGAGTAATGCATTTCTGTGCATGAGTTTGATAGAGAGAATTCCCTGACAAGGCTAGCTGCTAGAAAAGTGCAAACACATCAGAGAGCAAAATAAGAATCAAGAATGAAGAGGGCACTGGGTGCCAGTGGCTCACACCTATAATACTAGCTATTCAGGAGGTTGAGATCTGAGGATCGTGGTTCAAAGCCACTACAGAGTCAAGAAAGTCCATGAGACTCTTATCTCTAATAAACCACTAGAAAACCAGAAGTGGTACTGTGGCTCAAGTGATAGAGCCCTCAAGAGCTGACGGACAGCGCCCTGGCCCAGAGTTCAAACCCCACAACTGACAAAATAAAATACAGGTCGTATCGCACTCTTTTTTTTTTTTTTTTCTGGTTGTAGGGCTTGAACTCAGAGCCTGGGCTTTGTCCCTAAGCCTCTTTTTGTTCAAGGCTAGCACTCTACCACTTCAACCACAGCATCACTTCCTGCTTCATGAGGACTTTCTGCCTGGGCTGACTTGGAACTGCAATCCTCAGATCTCAGCCTCCTGAGTAGCTAGGATTACAGGCATGAGCCACCAGCACCCAGTGCCTTACTCATTTTTACAACCTCAACAAACTACTCAAGTAGTTAGTATATTTGTTGAAAGATTAAATAAAGCCATTCCCCCTATATATAATGGTAAAATAAAATGGAGTGGGTTTTCAAGATCATTAAATGTGACATTATCCCATAGATAGGTGAAAAAAGGAAAAGACATATTAACAGATCTCCAATAATAAAATCAAAGCCCTTGAAAGGCTTAGATTTCACTGTTGTGTAACTTTCCACTACAAGTCTCCCTTTAAAATTGCATAAACTGTAGTGGAAGAAGGCAAACTAAAGGTTCTACAATAAGAACATGAAGTCTTAGCCAGACACCGGTAGCTCACACCTATAATCCTAGCTACTCAGGAGGCTGAGATCTAAGGATCACAGTTCAAAGCCAGCCCATGTGGGAAAGTCTGTGAGACTCTTTTCTCCAATTAACCACTCTTATCTCCAATTAACCTTCCAGAAAACTGGAAGTGGCACTGTGGTTCAAGTGGTAGAGCGCTCACCTTGAGCTGAATTGCCCAGACCCAGAGTTCTAGTCCCACAACTGACCAAAAAAAAAAAAAAAAAATGTTTTCTAATTTCCCCAAAGACAATCTATAACGTAATAAAATTATGTAGACGTATCACTTAGTTATCTAGAAAAAACAAGATGAAAGGGATATGTGTTTAAGACAAAAGGAGATAAGATCTAACATTTTGTCTGGGGTTAAAACCTACCAGAGCCGGGTGCCTGGTGGCTCACACCTATAATCCTAGCTACTCAGGAGGCTGAGATCTGAGGATCATGGTTCAAAGTCAGCCCAGGCAGGGAAAGTCCGTGAAACTCTTATCTCCAATAAACCACTAGAAAACTGGAAGTGGCTCTATGTCTCAAGTGGTAGAGCACTAGCCTTGAGAGGAAGAGCTGAGGGACAGCGCCCAGGCCCAGAGTTCAGGCCCCACGACCGACAAAAAAAAAAAAAAACACTACCAGACCTAAGCTCAGAGCATGCACAGTTACCAACTAATTATGTGCCAGTTTCATACAAAATTCTTTTATCCTTTATGTCTTCATATGATGATCTTCTAGACAAGTGACTTTACACAGATGACTGGTATACAATGAGTCCAGGCCTTTCAACAATTGCTAAAATCAGTGCCTTAGAAGGTGCTGATTACATGTATGCTTGACATTTATACATTTCATGTGACATTTAATGTCTCTATGTCTAAGTGCTAATATATGTGTTCAAAGTCTATTTCTCTATGAAATTTTCAGTTAAAATTCTACCTTTCTGTTTCATCCAAATCTGCAGAGCAATCCAGGAATGTGACTATCTGTTTTTCCAGGCAGCTGTCAATCTTTTCTTCAGTTACCATTGTTGAATTTACAATATTTTGAGTGATTGAATGTAACAGTATGGCCTCGTAGCTCCCTTCTAACAGCAACTGTAAGAAAGATCCACTGTCTGCAACATAAAAAATTAGTCCAATTAGCTGAAAACAATTTGTTCACACTCTAAAGAATAATCCATTAGCTAACCACCATTTTAAGTACAAAAAAAAGTATATAGACTTAGAATGCTTGCTGTATATTAATTACAAAGCACTGAGTCCTCTCGTTCTAGAAATCATTATCTCTCCTAGAACTAGAGGCTGGCCTATCCTGAGTATGAGTAGCAATGTAGATGTGATATCAATACAATAAGTCCTATTGTCCTTTTGCTGGGAAATTCACAGAGACTCCAACTGACAGCAGAAAAGTATCCTTAGTCAGGATCCTAGGACTTTTCACAAGCTGGTTCCTCCAACCCTTACTACTCCTCCTTGTAACACTGGGTCACCCACTGTTCCTTCATAGTCCCCAGGCACATTCCAACTTTAACACTTTTTGCACTTATGATTTTCCTGCTAAACTTTTCTTCACTTGTCAGTACCTAAAAATAAACAAACAAATCAATAAAATCACCTCTTTTGACCTCTCACAAAACTTTTCCAAACCACCAGATATAAACTAAGCATTCAACTACAAATTTTCTCCCTCCTGCTACTTTTTTCTTTTTTTGGTCAGTTGTGGGGCTTGAACTCTGGGCCTGGGCACTGTCCCTCAGCTCTTCAGCTCAAGGCGAGCCCTCTACCACTTGAGCTACAGCGCCACTTCTGAGTTTTTCTGTTTATGTGGTGCTGAGGAATAGAATCCAGGGCCTCATGCATGCAAGGCAAGCACTTTAACACTGTGCCACCTTCCCAGTCCTCTTCTGCTACTTACTCTCTCTCTCTCTCTCTCTCTCTCTCTCTCTCTCTCTCTCTCTCTCTCTCTCTCTCTCTCTCTCTCTCTCTCTCTCTCTCTCTCTCTCTCTCTCTCTCTCTCTCTCTCTCTCTCTCTCTCTCTCTCTCTCTCTCTCTCTCTCTCTCTCTCTCTCTCTCTCTCTCTCTCCTCTCTCTTCCTGTTTTGTCTTCGGGATGCAGCCTAAATCGCACAAACAGATCTGCCTATATGACAGCAGCAAATGTGCCTTCTTCCTCTCCCTCTCTCAGTAAATGTACACTGCGCACAAGAGTTACATCTTTATTGTCTCATTTCAGCTTTTCTGGCTCCGTGATTTTGAATAAAGTATTTAACTCATCTATTTGTTCCAGGATGTCTCCACCTGCAAAACAGGCTTAACAGTAGTATCTACCTTACAGTCTATCAAGGGGATGGAATGACTGAATAAACGCTAAAGACTAAGAAGACACACTGACTGTTACTCACTGTCACTGTTATTACCAAACCTGGGCATCGAGAAATTTGGAGTAAAGAATCGCACCTATCTTGAGGCCCCGCCCACCGTGTCAAGAGATCAATAAACCCATGTGTTGGTTTTGGAGCGGGTTGTGTGCACCAGGACCAAAAGCGTGAGAATCCACTGGGCAACCTCGGACTTGCCGGCTCCTAGGCTGGCCGAAGTCTGGCAGGTGTGCGCCTCTCACCTGGCCCGATGTCCCTGCACCAGGCTCAGACGTCGCCTCGCCTGGTCCGGATGTCCCCTCATCTGGCCCGACGTCCCGGGCCCGACGTCTCCTCACCTGGCCCGACGTCCCTTCACCTGGCCCGACTTCCCCGCACCTGGCCCAGCGTCCCCGCACCTGGCCCGACGTCCCTTCACCTGGCCCGACGTCCCCCCCACCTGGCCCGGCGTCCCCGCACCTGGCCCAGCGTCCCCTCACCTGGTCCCGACGTCCCCTCACCTGGCTCGGCGTCCCCTCACCTGTCCCGACGTCCCCGCACCTGACCCGACGTCCCGGGCCCGACGTCCCCTCACCTGGCCCGACGTCCCCGCCCCTGGCCCGACGTCCAGGGCCCGGCGTCCCCGCACCTGGCCCGGCGTCCCCTCACATGGCCCGACGTCCCCTCACCTGGCCCGGCGTCCCCTCACCTGGCCCGGCGTCCCCTCACCTGGCCCGGCGTCCCCTCACCTGGCCCGACGTCCCCTCACCTGGCCCGACGTCCCCTCACCTGACCCGGCGTCCCCGCACCTGACCCGGCGTCCCCTCACCTGGCCCGACGTTCCCTCACCTGACCCGACGTCCCCGCACCTGACCCGACGTCCCCCCACCTAGCCCAGCGTCCCCGCACCTGGCCCAGCGTCCCCTCACCTGGCCCGACGTCCCGGGCCCGACGTCCCCTCACCTGGTCCCGACGTCCCCTCCTGCTTCCATTGCTGCCGCTCGGCCTCAGTGGCAAAGCCCCTCAGCACGGCCAGCTCCGGGGCCCACATCACCCCGGACTCCGCCGCAGCCACAGCAGGGAGCGCGTCACAGGTTCGAACTAAGAGTCAGAGGAGGAGGGCCCCACGTCGCGGCAGTCTAGCGGGTACAGCTACCATGAGGACCCCCACAGGCCTAGCAGCCCATGTGCGGATACTAACACCAGGAGGCAGCCATGACAGGAGCGCGGTGCAACTTGGGAGAAACCACACGTTCTCACGGCATGCTTCCGCCTCCGTGGCCAATCAGAGCCGGGATAGTGAGCATGCCCGTTGGGTTGCCCCGCCCCTGGGCGGGGTGTGGGCGGGGCTAGGGCGTCAGGTGCACCGCCGAGCCGCTCCGGGAGCCTTCCTGCTAGCTGCGGAAGTCTAGGAGTGGCTGGAGATTCCTAGATCTGGGCCCACGCTGGCTGGCGATTCAGTCCTGTGAGGAGCTGGGAAAAAGCTAGTTCCCCGGGGCAAAAGCATGTCTGCACTTAGCCTCCGGCAGGAAGGAAAACGGATGGATCTGATCTTGGCGCTATAACATCATAATGTCATAAATCCTGAGTGGGAAGCCTGACCCGGGGAAGTTTTGGTGGCTAGTCAGAACGCTGCAGAAGCCCGAGCCCAGTGGTAGAAGGTGTCATCCACCAGCACGCTTTCGGCTGAGCACAGAAATGGGTTGTGTAAGAGTTGCTGAACCAAGAGGGACTGGAACGCAGGAATTTCAGCACTCAAGACTAGCCTGGGACTTAGGGATAAAGCGCTGAGACGCCCTTAGTTCCACCCCTACACTCGAGATAGGTGGAGATGGACTGACCCACATTGAGACCCCTGCAGGCCTGTGGGGTGGGGGGAGCAATGCGGCAGGGGTTTTGCTGGAGGCTTGCTTCCACCTCCTCCCACCCGAATGTGCTCCTCCAGAGTTTGTTTGTTTTTCAGTATAAAGAGTTTGCTTAGTTTTTCGTATTGTCTTTTAAGGTTTGGCCTTCTATAGTAAGCAGACTCAGTTACCTAGTTTTCCCCATGGTCCTTTTTCTTGTGCTTATGCCTTTACCATAGTTATTTTTGTTTCGTTTTGTTTTTGGCCAGTCCTGGGGCTTGAACTCAGGACCTGGGCACTGTCCCTGAGCTTCTTTTGCTGAAGGCTAGCACTGTTACCATTTGAGCCACAGTGCCACTTGCAGCCTTTTCTGTGTATGTAGTGCTAAGGAATCAAAACCAGAGCTCCATGCATGCTAGGCAAGCACTCTACCACTAAGCCATATTCCCAGCCCAGATTGTGCACAATTTAACTATGTAAGATTGAGTTCATGAGTTTAATTGGGACTCTGAAGCACAGCCATAAAAAATTTGAATAAGCAAACTGAAGGTGCCACCCAACTCTTAGCTCTGTTTGAGAAAACAAATAATTGACATATGCTATGCACCATGTAAAGAAATAATTTTTTGGTGTTACTATGGTTTGAACTCAGAGATCTATATTTTCTAGGCAGTGAATCTACCACTGAGCCATACTTCCAGCTAAGAAATACATTCTTAAGTAGGGCTTGCAAACATTATATTTCCTCTGAAAGTTCTCAAGAAACAACTAAGTATACCAGGTTTCCAATGGAATTATATTGCATGATTTTAAGGAACAGTGTTTTTCTATGCTGTAAGTAGTTGCTATTCCCATGAAAGTCTAAGATTCAAACCGTTATATTAATTACAGACAGAGACAAAGATGGTGATTTCTTTTATACCATCTCTTTCTAAACAAGAGAATTGTTGAGACTGCTAGCAAAGGAATAAATTGGGTAGGTGTCATACATCATACAGTTCCTGGCTACCTATGTTTCATGATGCTATTAAACAGTCTCCAGATCTTTCAGATTAACAAATTCTCCAAGCTACAACATTTATTTTTGTGTGTATATGTTATTCCATACTTTAGAATGTATAAGAACCCAGATTCAATACCCAGCACCACAAAAACAAAACAAAAACCATTAAGTTCAAAAACAGAAGAAAAAAAAAACCAACCTATGATGAAGAAAATCAACAATTACATTTGTGAGTTTCAGTGAGAAGGGTCATGAAAGACATTTTTGAGCTGCTTGTTGACAGAAATATCATTATAAAACCTGATGTTGGTGATATTGCCATTAGAATTAATCACAATGTGCAGTTGGCTAGCCTCACTAAAGTGAGGCCTTTCAGAATTCCAGTTCAGTAAAATGTATTTTTAGGGAGAACACTAGCTGCAAGGGAGTACAGGATATCTAGCTTTCAGTCTTTTTTTTTGGGGGGGGGGGGGTAGGTTATAGAGCTTGAACTCAGGGCCTGTGTGCTGTTGTTCAACTTTTTTTCTTCAAGGCTAGCACTCTACCACTTTGAACCACAGCGCCACTTCTGGTTTTCTGGAGGTTAATTGGAGATAAGAGTTTCATAGACATTTCTGCCCAGACTGGCTTTGAACCACAGTCCTCATATCTCAGTCTCTTGAACAGCTAGGATTACAGGCATGTGCTACCAGCTCCTGGCTTCACAATCTCTTTAATTTTCACTGGTAACAGTCAACATTAGTTCCTCTTGATGGGAGAAATCCTATCAGTACCTCTGGCTTTTAAGAAATTTCTCAGTGTTTTTGCTTTTCCTCCTTCAAACTCTACATCCACAGCTAGCTCTTAGGTCTCTTCATGTTCCAGTTACTCAAACTATGATTCATGTGTGGCTCTTCAGTTTTCAGAATTTTGAGACAAAATGGACGAAGCAAATTGTTGCTATTTTCAGGACAGTCTAAAATGTGTTGGTTTTATATCAGCAAAGGCCAGCTATCAGCAAATGCACAAGTAGTCAGGGCATTTCCCCAGAAATTTTAAGAGAAACTTGATCTGTTCTGAATGACAAGTCACAGATATTGCAAATGGCAGAGAGCTCCTAAGTAGGGCGCACATTGTCAGTGAGACTCTTCAACAGGACAGGAATGGAGGAAATCGGTTTGTGTATGCCTCTGTTTCACATGATTTATAAACTTTTATGTAACTGAGGCATTTAAAAACTGTGAGTTTGGGGACTGGGAAAGTGGCTCAGTGGTAGAGTGCTTGCCTTGCATGCATGAGGCCCTGGGTTTGATTCCTCAGCACCACATTAAGCAGAAAAAGTGTCTCAAGTGGTACTCACCTTGAGCTACAGAGCTGAGGGACACCGCCCTGGCCCAGAGTGCAGGCCCCACAACTGACCAAAATAAAACAACTGTGAGTTTTCTGGTTTCCCTTCTTCTTTATGCTGAACATAAATGAAGTAACAGGACCAAAGGCTTTGGTTTGACTTGATACACTTGCAACTTCTGTTGTTACTAGCCCTTCAAAACCATTTAATGGCTCTGAATCCACACACATAAAAAAGGTATCTTCTTCTTTTTCTTTTGGTCAGTCACCAGCATAAATCCATTCTGCACTTGTTGATAAGAAGCAGTTGCTCTTTGAGGGAGGGCATGCTTATGAACCTTCTAGGAGAGACAACAGAAGGGGCCACTGGTGAAGAATGTACACTGGTGGTTTCTTCCTGGAGCATAGACCTTTACCAATTTCCACTATTTATATCACAATTGGAAAGTGACGTGGAATTACAAAGACTCCCATCTTCCTGTAGACAGAGTGCATGGAGAGGATAAACCTCATGAATTTGGTGAAACAACTTGCTTTGTAAGCTGAGCTCATTTAGATATTCAATAATAAATAGGAGACAGCAGCAAAAGTTCACACCTATAATCATAGCTACTCGGGAAGCTAAGATCTGAAGATTTCAGTTTCCAATTAACCAAGCAAAAAATCAGAACTGGCTGGGTGCTGGTGACTCACTGTAACCCTACCTATGCAGGAGGCAGAGGCCTGAGTTATCATGATTTGAAGCCAACCTAGGCAGGAAATACCATGGGACTCTTATCTCCAATTAGCCCCAAAAACCTGGAAGTGAAGCTGTGGCTGAAAGAGCACTAACCTTGAGCAAAATAGTTCAGTGACAGTGTGACTCGGTGACAGCTAAAACCAACAAAAAAAATCAGGACTGGAGGCATGGCTCAAGTTGTGGAACACCAGCCAACTGCAGGAAAATTAGAGCTCGAATCTGAGTTCAACCTCTACTACTGGCACACACATGTGTGTATAAGTACCTAGGACTATTTATCTTTGTTCAGAGTGAGAAATTGAAGTGATGGTAATTGCTTTGGCGATTATAGTCACACGAATTGCAGGCTGCAACATCTTGCATCTACCTGTAGCATCTGCTTACCAGCAAGCTGAGCTGTAAAGGGTTCAGCAATAGAAAACCCTATACCAAGAAGTGGAGTTGTGGCTCAAAGTAGAAGAGCGCTAGCCTTAAGAAAATGAGCTGGGGCTGGGAAGGTGGCTCAGTGGCAGAGCGCTTGCCTTGCATGCCTGAGGCCCTGGGTTCAATTCCTCAGCACCACATAAGCAAAAAAAAAAAAAAGCCGGAAGTGGCACTGTGGCTCAAGTGGTAGAGCCCTAGCCTTGAGCTGAAGAGCTGAGGGGCAGCGCCCAGGCCCAGAGTTCAGGCCCCACAACCGGACCCACCCCACTCCCCCCAAAAAAAAGAAGAAAAAAAAAAAAAAGAAAAGAAAATGAGCTCAGGGACAGCGCCCAGGCCCTGAGTTCAAGTACCATGACTGACCAAAATATAAAAATAAAAAATTCCTACACTAATACCAAAATCAATCTCAGAAAGAAAACATGTTTGATCATCTTGTCCTTCCATAGGACAGAAATGTCTTTAAAGCATTTAAAAAGCAACTAAAATCACAAGGGAAAAGATCAATTAAACGACTTCATAAGTTAAACACACAGTAGAAAAGCTAAACAAAGATAACAGCTGTATGGGCAAAATACAGAGGTATGACAAAAATGAACATTTTACTTATATAAAAGGAGTGCATAGATATTTTACATACCTTTAGACTATATATAAGAAAAAAGTGGCCGGCGTTGGTGGCTCACGCCTGAAACCCTAGCTACTCAGGAGGCTGAGATCTCAGGATCACCATTCAAAGCCAGCCCGGGCAGGAAAATCTGTGAGATTCTTACCTCCAATAAACCACCAGAAAACTGGAAGTGGCACTGTGGCTCAAGTGGCAAAGCGCTATCCTTGAGCTGAAGAGTGCAGGGACAACGCCCAACCCCAGAGTTCAAGTCCCACAACCAACAAAAAAAAGAAAAAGGTAAAAAGTATAAACAGGAGCCAAAAACCAAATGGTTAAAAAAAAAAATGTGCCAGAGTAAAACATCTGATAACATGCCTATCAGATTAATGAATTACTTCAGCTAGGTGCTGGTGGCTCAGGTCTATATAATCCTAGCTACTCAGGAGGTTGAGATCTGAGGATTGAGGTTTGAAGCCAGTGTGGACAGGAAATCTCTGAGACTCTTATCTCCAATGAACCACAAAAAAGCCAGAAGCAGAGCCACTGGCACTCGGTCTTAACGTTATTCTTGTAACAAAATTAGCTTCCCCAAAGTTTGGTCAAATGTCTCTTCCTCTGTATTCTTTTGTCTTAATGTTCTATGCCTGAACTCTGGGCTCTTCACCGATTTCTGCCTTGCCTATCAATACCTGCCAGAATTACTTCCTGGAACAATCTGATCAAGTTGCTTCCCTAATTAAAGCAAGGGCAGGGCAATCCAGGCCCGTGTTGACCCATACCTCTTAAGCTTCCCAACCCCTTCTACCCCACCCCTCCCACTTTGCCTTCTATATCCCAGTAGCACTTAACATGGTTACAATTAACTGAATCCCTTCTTTTGTTTCTCCTGTGCTTGGGATATCTGCTTTTTGCTATCTCATCTACCACTGCTACATCCTTAGAACTCAAGTTATCATCCTTCAGAAAATCTTTTCCTAACTAAAGCACACTGATGCCAATGTTTTTCCTGACATAAATGCCCCTCTTTCCTCTGGGGCCCCAGTAGTACTTTGTGAGAAAAAAAAAACACTGTAGAGAATATACCATTTGCACTGGCATTGTTTCCCTGCCTGCCACTAATTCTTCCCATGCAGGACAGTTCATGTTCACTAAAAGAAAAGGTCAAGAGCCCACCTAGGCCATTTTCATGTAATCTGTTTCAGATTGTTTTTCTACCTTGGCTTTTTCTATTTTATTTTTGTTGGTCATGGGGCTTGAACTCTGGGCCTAGGCACTGTCCCTCAGCTCTTCAGCTCAAGGCAAGCGCTCTACCACTTGAGCCACAGCACCACTTCCAGTTTTCTGGTTGTTAATTGGAGATGTTTCTCACGGAATTTCCTGCCCAGGCTGGCTTTGAACCGTGATCCTCAGATCTCAGCATCCTAAGTAGCTAGGATTACAGGTGTGAGCCACCAGTGCCAGCCCTTGGTTTTCATATAACATGAATTAGATCTGATATGACTGATACTGTTTCTCTAATGTTATAAACCTTTCTGTGCCCAATGTGGGGTGGGGTGAAGAAAAATGATCCAAAAATACTCTATTGGTCTACTGAGTTTTTGGTTTCTGGTTTTTGTTTTATTTGTTCAAGTCCCTGGGGCTTGTGAACTCAGAGCATGGGCTCTGTCCCTAAACTTTTATTGCTCAAGGCTAATACTCTACCATTTGAGTCCAGCTCCATTTCTGACTTTTGGGGGCTAAACTGGAGATAGAGTCTCCTAGATTTTATTGCCCAGGCTGGCTTTAAACTGTGATTCTCAGATCTCAGCCTCCGGAGTAGATAGGATTACAGGCTTTAGCCACTGGTGCCTACTTCCATTGCATTTTAAAACCAAAACTGGTTGCAAATAATACATCTCATAGATGTATTTTATCATTTAGCATTGATGAGATCCTGACAGATAAAAATCAAACAACAAGGGCTGGGAAGGTGGCTCAGTGGTAGAACGCTTGCCCTGCATGCCTTAGGCCCTGGGTTCAATTCCCCAGCACCACATAAGCAAAAAAAAAAAAAAAAAAAGCCGGAAGTGGCGCTGTGGCTCAAGTGCTAGAGCACTAGCCTTGAGCTGAAGAGCTGAGGGACAGCGCCCAGGCCCAGAGTTCAGGCCCCACAACCGGACCCAAAAAAAAAAAATAAATAAATAAATAAAAAAATCAAACAACAAAAGAAAAAAGTATGGAGAGTCTCCTGATTGCCCATAATTTTATACCTAGATTCTAGGTATCATGTCTGCTCATGACATATAATTGGACCTTTTGTCATAAATGGACTCTACCACTGTTTTGTCACTTTTGGTGTAGACCCCTGATTTCCTGGTCACATCCTATTTGTTCTTCCATTAACCAAGTTCAAAGAGTATGTACTTCACTATGAGACAGTACCCTAACTCTGGGCTCCCCCACTTTTCTTTAGAAAATTCACTGTTCACAATATACTGTTCAGAATCAGCTCCTGATTCAGGGTTCCCACACACCATTTTATCTAAATATTATCAAGTCATTTAAGCTTTTCCTTTATGGCAACTGACATTATAAAACATCCTTTGTTCCCCCATTGTAAAGACCTTAAAAATGTCCAATTTTTGTAGAAATACCATTTCACACCATGGCAAACTGTTTTAGAAATAAGACATAGTGCTTCACCTAAGTCTTTTTATTTATTTGGCTCTAGGAAGAATTTGCATGAAAATGAGCCTGTATGGCAGGTACAGAATGTACTGTAACAGCACCAGAGAGGTACAGCCTCTTTCCTCTACAGAGCCTCATTGTTAATACATACATATGACTTTAGCAATAAAACCAGATAGTCCAAGAAAAAAAAAAAAAGCCCTTTAGGGAAAAAAAAATCAATGTAGTGAGTTCAAATTGACCGTTCCTGTTATATACTTAAATTCAAAGAATGGATACATTCAGAGGCCCAAATGTTGGCATAGAATAAAATCATGTTCATTTATTTTTTTCTGCATCTTAGAATTAGAAGGCATAAAATTAAATATGTTGAATGTAATAAATTCATCCATACAAGTGCAAGTCTCCAGCTAGAATGCATCTCATGGCAGATTTATTATTTAAAAATGTACCAGTAAATCAAAAAAGGGGAGGGAATATGTCCATTTAACTTTTATTGAAGTGTATGTAGGAGGTCTTCAGAAATCAATTATGAGCATGAAGATATGGCCAAACATAAAATCTATCAAATTCAGTGAAAAGTTGCTGACTTTAAATAGTTGTAAGAATGACCAATATATTCTTTGTTAACAACCCCTCACTCTATAGTTTAAAAAAAAAAGGATAAACATTCAGTAAACATTCTTTCCTAAGGTAGTTTCCCTTATATATCAGTGATTTATCCATTTCTTTGTATACACAAATTTGTTGAACATACCAATCAGTGGTTCTCACAATTGAAAAATAAAAGCACAAAAAAGTTTACACTCTTGTACAGGTAAATAAAAGGTCACCTTGAATTAAACTGGATCTCCTTAAGGGCATAGTATAGTTTCAGTTTCATTACCTATTACATAATTAGTTTCTTACATACAAATATTGACATATTTGGCTTGTGCTTCGAAGCCTTTGTGTCTATGAAATCCACATCAATGCAGCTCATAATTGGAAGTCACTGGGGAGGTCTTTGCTGCTGCCTGGTTTGACCTGATCTCGTGTTAGAGACTCCTCAGCACCTGCTGTGGCTCGGCACACTTCTGAGGCATCATCAATGTCAGGGTCCAAGCCTTCGGGGCATGGAAGTTTTAGCAACTCTTCTCGCAGTTGAGCAGTGTGACGCTAGAGGAAGAATACCACTATGGTTAGAAATCTAAACTCTAGGAATCTAGCACAGTATCTCAGAAAGGACCTCAATTTTCACAAAGCATTAGGCCTACAAATATTTATTGATCACATCTGTGTGCTGCTGATCACTTTAGTACACAATATGTCAGGCAGGAAACAAAACTGCAAGAAATCCCCACATTCAAAATTTACTGAAATTAACACACTCAAAGATCTGTCAAAAGAGCTGTCAGTACCATGTACCTTGCCACAGGACAAGCATTACTGATGACTCACAGTACATCATTAATTTGACACAAACAGTCTCTTAAAAGGCAGTACCCTTGGCTTGTCATTTATACTATCTATCTCTGGCTCGATATTTTTTTTTATTTTAGTCGATCATGGAGCTTGAAGTCTGGGTGCTGTCCTTTAGCTCTTCAGCTCAAGGCGAGCACTCTACCACTTGAGCCACAGAGCCACTTCTGGTTTTCTGGTGGTTTATTGGAGGTAAGAGTCTCACAAACTTTCCTGCCTGGGCTGGTTTTGAACCATGATCCTAAGATCTCAGCC
The DNA here is from genome assembly GCF_024711535.1 of Dipodomys merriami. Classification (NCBI taxonomy): domain Eukaryota; kingdom Metazoa; phylum Chordata; class Mammalia; order Rodentia; family Heteromyidae; genus Dipodomys; species Dipodomys merriami. The sequence continues at coordinate 14,204,596 of NW_027203048.1, read as the reverse complement.
TCCTGAGTAGCTAGGATTACAGGCGTGAGCCACTAGCGCCAAGCTTGATCGCCAACATTTTTGCCTGAGCCATCCTCCAACTGTCAGCCTCCTGCCTACACCTCTCATGTAGCAGGGATGATAGGTAGGATTACATTACAGGCATGAGCCACCAGTACCTAGCTCTGGCTCAATATTTTTGACAAAAAGAAAGCTCCACAAATTAAAATGAACCAGGTTAGCCAGATATCAGTGGCTCATGCCTGTAATTCTTCCTACTCAGGAGGTGGCCAGACCAAGCAGAAAAGGCTATGCAACACTTATCAACAATTATCCACAAAAAAGCTGGCAGTAGAGCTGGGCACTGGTGGCTCATGCCTGTAATCTTAGCTACTCAAAAGGCTGAGATCTGAGGATGCAGCCTCAGGAAGGAAAGTCAGCCTAGGCAGGAAAGTCTATGAGACTCTTATCTCCAATTAATCACAGGAAAGGCCAAAGTGGTGCTGTGGCTCAAATGGCACAGCCTTGAACAAAAGGAGCTCAAGGACACTGTCCAGGCCCAGAGTTCAGGCCCTAGGACTAGCAAAAATAACAACAACAACAAAAAAAAAATAAAACAAAACAATAAAAAAAACAGCTGGAAGAACGTAGAGCCGTGGCTCAGGTGGTGGTATACTACTAGCCTTAAGCCAAAAAGCTCAGGCGCAGCACCTAGGCCCTGAGTCAAGTCCTAGGCCTGCATAAACAAACAAAACACACTGAGATACAGTTCAGTGGTGAAGCCTATGCCTGGTATATGTAAGACCCTAAGATGCATTCTGAGTATCACAAAAATCCCACCACAGCAAAAAACAAACTGTTATTGTAGTCACTGCAAACAAGTATTTATCAGATACTAAGCCTTATGTAAAATGTTTGCTAAATGTTTCACCTTACTTGCCCCACTAAATTTTAAGAAAGTTTCGCAAATTGAGCAAATAATAAGGAAGAGTGGATAATTTTGTATTGCTCCAAGCCAGGCAGGCTTACCTTGAGGGCCGCTGCATGGTGAGACATGGTCCTGCCCACACGCTTGTCACTGCTATACTGCTGGATGTCTGCAATCCATTCCTCACACTGGGCCATGATCTCAATTCTTTTCAAGTAGAAATGTTTGTGTATAACCTAGAGAACAAAATAGGTTGACAGAATTAAAACTATGTGGCATTACCAAAAATAAAAAATGCAATTTCAGACACTGCAATGTTTTTTCTGTTTTTCTGTTTAAATTTTGTGGCCTCTTTTAGCAGGGAAGAATCAGGCTCCTGATTACATGTATCAGATTACATACGCTGCTCTCCTCAGTTCTACAATACAATGTCCTGACTTACTCAGAGATCAGGATGTTTGTGTTTTCTCAAAAGGTACATATACTCAGAAGGGAACTTTTCCAAAACATAATTTGTAACACAACACAAAAAAATTGGTGACCAAGGGAGATTGTTTAGGAAGAAAACTTTTGTTTTGTTTTGTTTTTGTTTTTTTGGTTGGTCATGGGGCTTGAACTCTGGGCCTGGGTGCTGTCCTTCAGCTCTTCAGCTCAAGGCTAGCACTCTACCACTTGAGACACAGCACCACATCAGGTTTTCTGAGTAGTTTACTGGAAAAAGAGTCTCAGGGACTTTCCTGCCTGGGCTGGCTTTGAACTGCAATCCTAAAATCTCAGCCTCCTGAGTAGCTAGGATTACAGGTGTGCCACCAGCGCCCAATCGAAAAAAAAGAAAAAGAAACTTCATGCATACTCTATTATTACTGATTTTTTAGGGTCAATTCTAAGCTAAAGTATAGCAGATATTGCTAATAATAAAGTATTTCACTAATTGAACATACCTCTTTAAAACATGGTGAAGGGTTTCTGATTTGTTCTAGCATTGCCCATTTAACCGTTGCTTGTCTAATGTTTCCATCATACTCGCGAGAGCTCTGTGTGCCACTTGGCGTGCCTCTAGACCGTTCATATCCTGGTTCATTAAAGTAAGGCTCAGCTACTAATATAAGGGACTGGACTGACACCAATACCTGAGGAAAAAAGAAAATAAAGAAATTTTGCTATTAAACTGGTAACTTGCTTTACCTACTGGAATCCCTCTTGTTTTTTTGGGGGGTGCTGGTATTAGAGTTTGAAGTCAGTACTAATGAGTACATGGACACTGTCCCTGAGCTTTTGTGCTCAAGCTAGTGCTGTACCACTTGAGCCATAGCTCCAGTTCCAGCTTTTTTGTAATTCAGTGGGAATAAGAGTCTCATGGGCTTTCCTACTCAGGCTGGCTATGAACCACAATCCTCAGATCTCAGCCTCCTGAGTAGCTAGGATTACGGGCGTTAGCACTGGCACCCAGTTTATAAGAATCTTGTTTAAAGTACTTGTTTGAATATTTTAATTACTATAAAATTGATATTCATGATTAAGACACATACTTTATTAGTAAAGCAAAAGTTAGGTAAGAAAGAGCCATATACAACATTTATACATCTGTTTTAAATGATAGTGGAGAATTAATTAGAATAGAGAAGAATACTCTTTACAGAAAATACTTTAAAAAGGTTTATAAATACAGTAAATCTGTTTTGTTTGAAGGGAAGATGAGGTTTCATAGAAGTCAAACTCCAGGGTTCAAGTGAAACCCTCTGCCTGAGCTTCCCAAGTAACTGGGACTACAGACATGATAATATGCCCAACTCCCTTACCAAAGTTTTCTTACTCATACTCTTATAGAAACAGCCACATACTCCGAAAATACTCATAAGTAGAGCTACATGGGGCAGTTTTAAAATATTTATTCCAAGGAATAGCCCTCTCTCTCTCTCTCTCTTTTTCTCTCTCTCTCACACACACATAAACATTCCATATTCAAAACTTATTCCTAGACCTCATGATTCTAAGATTAACTTTGACAGTAAGTATTTACCAGAAAGCCTGGTTTGCTTGTTCCTGGCGAATATAATATTCTCAGCTAACAGGCCCTATAACTAGCTAATATAACATCTTTGTAGGAAGCAAAACGTTAAATATCACCTTCCCATATATGAAAAAGGATTAATGACAACTTCACTTTTATTAGGCATAATGATTAAATAGTCATCAAATAAATATCCTAGCAATTGAGAGATAAATTTCCTTAGAAAACTTTTATCTTCATTTAAAAATCAGATTTAAAAAAATTATCTTTAAGTAGTTGTGCAAAATGGTCTCAATTAAAGACTTTTTTTTTTTGGGGGGGGGGGGGGGGAGAGGGGTCAGTCGTGGGGCCTGAACTCTGGGCCTGGGTGCTGTCCCCAGTGATTCAGCTCAGGGCTAGCACTCTACTACTTGAGCCACAGCGCCACTTCCAGCTTTTTCTGCTTGTGTGGTACTGAGGAATCGAACCCAGGGCCTCATGCATGCAAAGCAAGCACTCTACCACTGAGCCACCATCCCAGCCTTCAATTAAAGACTTTATTAAATAGACATTTGAACCTGCATATTGGACCTAGGAGATGATATGGTTAAACAGAATGTATAAGTGTCCTTAAGCCCAAATTCAACTAGAGACAACTTGAAAAAAAAAAAATCTGAGGATCACTGTTCAACGACAACCCAGGAAGAAAAGTCTTCGTGAGACTCTCATCTCCAATGAATTACTCAAAAACTGAAAGTAGAGCTACAGCTCAGTGGTGGAGTGCTAGCCCTTTTTGTTGTTGTTGTTTGGTTTTTTTGGTGGGTCGTGGGGCTTGAACTCTGGGCCTGAGCACTGTCCCTGTGGTCTTCAGCTCAAAGTGAGCCCTCTACTGCTTGAGCCACAGAGCCACTTCCAGTGTTCAAGTGGGTTATTGGAGATAAGAGTCTCATGGACTTTCCTACCTGGGCTGGCTTTGAATCTGGCTTTGAACTGTGATCCTCAGATCTCAGCCTCCTGAATAGCTAGGATTACAGGCATGAGCCACCAGCACCCAGCTTAGAGTGCTTGAGCAAAGAACTCAGGGACAGAGCTCAGATGCTGAGTTCAAGCCTCATGATCAATGAAACAAGAACAAGAAACCTCACAAATCTATTTTTGAAAGGATTACTATTATTTTAAATCTAAGCCTTTTCCAGAAAAGTTTATGAATCTTGAGTATTTACAGTTTCAAATAGAAACCAGTTTAGATTAAAGCTTGTTTTGTTTGAAGTCCACTAGAAGAAGCTTAAGTATATAAATAAACTTATTTTTGTATCTTCCTTAACATAACAACAACAAATAATTTCTGGTTGTCTTTCCTAAATACTAAGTTATAAATGAGTTTAAAATGTCTACGTCATATTATCAATGTATTTGTCCATTTCTTTGCTGGAATTTTGAATTATTAAGACAAAGCATCAACAAAACCAGGATATTATACAAACTTGTAGATGCTAAAGGGTTTGTAAAGACTAAAGAACCATATGTCAAATATTTTGCAAAGTTAAGAACTGCAAGTCTTAAGTTTTATGAATTCCAGGACAATACTTGTGAGCTTCAGACATGATAAATTGATTACAAAAAAAGCTAGATCACGGGCTAGGAAGGTGGCTCAGTGGTAGAGTGCTTGCCTTGCATGCCTGAGGCCCTGGGTTTGATTCCTCAGCACCACATAAGCAAAAAGAAAAAAGCTGGAAGTGGCGCTGTGGCTCAAGTGGTAGAGCGCTAGCCTTGAGCTGAAGAACTGAGGGACAGCGCCCAGACCCAGAGTTCAGGCCCCACGATCGGACACCCCGACCCCAAAAAAGCAAGCTAGATCACAGTGAAGAAATACATAATATCAGTAGTGTATTAAATTCTATTAACAAGGGTTTAGGCCTTCTCCCAGTGTGATCTGGGAGCTGTGAGAAACCCATATCATCATTTAATCATCATTTAAGAATTGAAGAACTAAAAAGAGTGCACTTTTTAGAATAGTGGTATTTTGACATAACTGAATTTTTGTCTTATGTCCTAACTTGAGTTTCTAAACTCCAGATGAGACTTTACTAGCTAATCATCTGTAGGCATTTAACATTATTTCCTACCATTCTATCACGCAAGGGAAAGGATTAACTACGTTCATTATTAACCACTAAAATATTATTCAAGCACACAGTTCTCCATTTTGAAAGTGAAATTGTCAAAATTTTGTTTACTTGCAAAAAGCTTGAGGTCTGAGGATTCCACTTCTCCTCTGGTCTTCCATGCCAGGTATTTAAGATGCTTAAACAGACCTGAAGAAAGGAAAAGGGAAGAAATATAAATAGAATTTGAAAGGAATGTGTAAACACATACTGTCACAACTATAGGACTAAAGCAAAATTCTCTAAAATCAAACTACTTCAGTTTTATGAACCCAAACAAACTCCCAGGAGTTAGTCTGTCAGAGTAAATTGTCACAACTAGAAGTAAAACAAAATGTTCTCATCTGGCTTCATATAAACATGAAGTTGGAAAAGGGAGGAAGGCACTGATCCTCTTGAAAAAGTATTAGGGATTCCCAGGGTTCCTTGAACACATTTAAAACATATTAGATATTTATTCACTTAGCAAGACTGAATGTAAGCTATTTACCAAACATATGTGTAAACAGTTTGCTACTGGAATAAGATTAAGGATGTATTATTTGTACATAAAACAAATCACAAAGCAAAATAAAATTGGAATGTATTACATTATTCCTGGCACATAACTCACCAATATAAAAATATTATTGACTAGACACAAGTGGCTCACACCTGTAATCCTAACTACTCAGTTCAAAGCCAGCCTGGACAGCAAAGTTCCTGAGACTCCTTATCTCTAATTAACCACCAGAAAAGCAGAAGTAGAACAGAAGCTCAAAATGGCAGAACAGGAAAGCTCAGGGACAGCACCCAGGCCTTGAGTTCACACCCCATGCCCGACAAAAAACAAAAACAAAAACAAAAAAAATCACTGGACTTAATTTTTAATAGCAAATCTACAATTTCAAATAATGGCAACAAAACTGGACTAGAGATGTATCTAAGTGGTAGAGTGCTTGCTTAATGTGTGGTAAGCCCTAGGCATAACTCCAGCACAGGGGGGGAAAAAAGCAAAACTAAAGATACATTTATATTGGTATGGATCATAATTATGGTGGCAAAAAATACATGTTTTAGGACATTGGACCCCTGAGAATCCCACTTCTCCATTTGCATAAGGAATTCATTTCTTAAATAAAATTTAGTGTTGTGTACCTCCAACTCTATTCAGGTTCTGGTATCTATCAAGAAAAGGCAATATGGCTATTTCTTTTCAGTTAAACACAATCTATTCTTTGTTCTTTCAAACAAATCTAGGGCTACCTCTAGTTAAGCCTTTAATAAAACTAGGAAACTAACTCCATTCTTCTGATTTGACTTGGTGATAAAGAAACAGTAATAGTTCAATTACAAATATGAGGCAGATGAAAGTTTTGAAGGAGGTAAAACAGAAAATTGGGGGACATCTTTGATAAAACATTGACCGCAATCACTTTTCTCATCGTCAAAGGAGTAACTGCTTAAGTTGACATATTTCTTCTCACCTGTTAGTTTTAAACACTCAATATTCAGCATGGAATGCACTGGTGAAATTACAACCGATTTCTCAAAATTATTTTGACAAGTAAAGACTTTTTTTTAAAGGTTTCATTGTGGGGCTGGGAATCATATTCAGGATCATGTGCATGGCAGGCAAACACTCTCACTGAGTTATATCCCTAGCACTGACTATTCTTTTAAATTTAATTTTGAAGGTGTACTGTCACATGGAATTTCTTAAGTATCTCTTTCATCTTCTTCTTCTTCTTCTTTTTTTTTTTTTTAAGACAGTCCTGGGGCTTGAACTCTGGGCCTGGGCACTGTCTCTGAGCTTCTTTTGCTCAAGGCTAGCACTCTACCATTTAACCCACAGCACCACTTCCGACTTTTTCTGTGTATGTGGTACGGAGGAATCAAACCCAGGGCTTCATGCATGCTAGGCAAGCACTCTACCACTAAGCCACATTCCCAGCCTTCTTTCATCTTCTTTTAAAACACAAAAATGTAAAATCATTAAAAACTAATTTAAAAAATGAGTTTACTGATTGAGAGGGAAAAGGACAGTGGAGAATAAGGCCAAACAGGGCAGAATGTTAATGAGACTTTATCTCAAAAAGATTCAGTAGGCAGTGGTAAGAGAATCAAGGCTGAAACCAGACAGGACAAAAGCTGGAGATCCTAGGTGAAACAAAGAACAGCAGAAAAAGCTGTGGGGTAGGGTGGGGCATCTGGGAAGGTAGCTCATTGGTAGAGTGCTTGCCTTGCATGCATGAGGCCCTCAGTTCAATTCCTCAGCACACAGAAAAAGCCAGAAGTGTGCTATGGCTCAAGTGGTAGAGTGCTAACCTTGAGCTGAAGAGCTAAGGGACAGCACCCAGGCCAGAGTTCAGGCATGACTGACTCCCCCCCACCCCACCCCCAAAAAAGGAGAGAGAAAAGGAAAAAAAGGGGGGGGGGCTTGGATCAACTGGTAGAGTGCTTGCCTCACAAGTACAAGGACTTAAGTTCAAACACCAGTATCACTAATTAATAAAATAAATTTTTGTTTTTCTTTTGTTACTTTTGGTGTATGTGCCAGTCCTGAGGCTTGAACTCCAGACCTGAATGCTGTCTCTCAACTTTTGTGATCAAAGTTAGCAATCCATCATTTGAGACCTCCACTTCTGGTTTTTTGGTGTTTTATTGGAGACTTTCCTGCCCATGCTAGCTTTGAACTGCAATCCTTAGATCTCAGCCTCCTGAGTAGCTAGGATTAGAGATATGAACCATTGGCATTCATCTTAAATCTTTTTGCAAATGTCACAATTGTATGTTTCATGAAACCATAAAAGATAGTTGTGATTGGGGGAGAGGTTTTGGAAAGCTGTGATATGCAGTGTTTTTGCCATTCTGCCACTTTTAGATATAGCTGAAAAGATGACTAAGGCTGGAAATACGTAACATAAAGAAAGGATATAAGGCCTAACAGATACTCCTGTATTCTTAGCAAGAGTAGATCTAAGTGTGCTTAATCAATTAATCTGTCAGTAACTTAAGATGATGTGTCTTTTGTAACACTGTAGTGTTTCTACCCTTTTCTGTTTCTTTTTATATTTCAGCTAATCTGTGCATTCAGGGAAGCCAAGAATGAAGAACCCCATATCTTCTTAGAAAAATGGTAACTAGAAATATCTTGCTTTAATTACAAAGACACTTTGGATCCAACAGAAATATGTAACATTAAGAACTAGGGCTGGAGGCCGGGTGGCTCACACCTGTAATCCTAGCTACTCAGGAGACTGAGAACTAAGGATCAAGGTTCAAAGCCAACCAGGGCAAGAAAAGTCCATGAGACTCTTATTTCCAATTAACCACCAGAAACCGGAAGTGGTACTGTGGCTCAAGTGGCAGAGTGCTACCCGTGAGCTGAAGAGCTGAGGGACAGCGTCCAGGCCCAGAGTTCAAGCCTCACTACTGAACCCCCTCACCCCCCCCAAAAAAAAGAACTAGGGGCTGGGAATATGTATTATTGGTAGAGTGCCTGTTTAGCATGCATGAAGCCCTGGGTTTATTCATTAGTACCACATAACCAAAATAAGCCAGGAATGGTGCTGCAACTCAAGTGGTAGAGTGCTAGCTTTGAAAAGAAGAAGCTCAGGAACAGTGCCCAGTCCCTGAGTTTAAGTCATCAGGATGGGCAAAAACAAAAACAAAACAAAACAACAAAAAAAAAAAAAACCCAGAAGACTGCAATTACATTACCTTGCCATCATTGTAGAGGTTGGGATTGAATCGCACGCTATGACCACCGGTTGTTTCAAGATTCACAAGTGGGGGTGAACTGGGATAATCTTGAGGAAAATACACATCAAATTCAAAACAGCCATTTGCATAGGGGGTGTCCGCTGGTCCCGTTATCAAAACCTGATATTCAGATGAACAAACAGAGGACTGTATACTTTCCTTAGACACCAACATAAATAATTCATCTCTTCCAGAATGTGTGAAAATGAAATTAGAAGAACAAACACAAAACTAGAAAACTATTAGAATGAAAATGATTGGGTTTTGGTGAAAATGGGCTATTAAAACAGATGCTGAGGGGCTGGGAAGGTGGCTCAGTGGTAGAGCACTTGCCTTACATGCATGAGGCCCTGGGTTCAATTCCTCAGCACCACATAAGCAAAAAGGAAAAAAGCCGGAAGTGGCGCTGTGGCTCAAGTGGTAGAGCGCCAGCCTTGAGGTGAAGAAGCTGAGGGACAGCGCCCAGGCCCAGAGTTCAGGCCCCATGACCAACCAAAACAAACAAAAACAAACAAACAAACAAACAAAAAAAGATGCTGAGCCAGGCACTGGTGGGGCTCATGTCTGTAATTCTAGCTACTTAGGAGTCTGAGATCTGGAAAAGACATTGCAAGGCCAAACTTGGTAAACTTCAAGGTCTAGAATAACCAGCAAAAAACGAGGCTGGAGGTGTGGCTCAAGGAGTAAAGTGAAAGTGTTAATAATAAGCACAAGGCCACAAGTTCAAATCCCAGTACCAGAAAAAGGTGTGTGTGTGGGGGGGGGGGGGGGTAGATGCTATTAGTAGCAATACAATTTGGCTCAAGCAAATACTCTTTTTTTAAAATAAAAATCTGCTGATCTTTCAAGATGCTATAGCTTTTCACCAATAGGAGATTCTATACACACATTCATAATTTTATCTGAAGGAATGAAGATATTTATCTACTACTGCAACATATTATGACAAGATTTGCAGAGGATGATAGCTTCCTAGAGGGTGACTTGTAGTTCAAAAACCAGCAGAGAACCCAAAAGTGAGTGTAAGAATTATGTAATATATTTTAGGTGTTTAAAATGTAGCCAAATAGGTAAATTTATGAAATGTCTACAGATTAAGTTATCCAATACAGCAAAGGAAGCAAAAGAAAAAACCTCCCCTAGGAACACAGGTAAGGATGTTTAACACATCATAAGTGAAGAGTACTTTTCTTCTCCAGGTGTCAGACTATGAAGACATTTTTTTCATGACTTTCTTAAAATTGTTACTATAAAGGTGATATACAGAGGGGTTACAATTTCTAAGTCAGGTATCTTTAAATAGTTGTACAAAGGGGTTTCAATTTAAAAGTCCATTTATGTACAAAAGTATCCTAGTGACCCTTTCCATCTTTCTCCCCTTCTCCCTTCTGTGCTATGCTCCCCAGCTCCACAAGTTTCCTAGCTTTATCTTCACATATACATTGAGTAACATGGGCACAGTCACCTGCCATTTCTCTCTCTTTTACTCCTATCACACTCCAAGAAGACATGGTTCAGCTTCCTGGTATTCACTGTTAAACTGTTAACTATTCAAAGGGGTTACAGTATGGAAAACCACCCCTGTTGTACCATACTTTAGTCTAATTATTGTACATATGCATATCCCTGTAGATGTTTATTAAGGTTTGTATTTCAGCTCTAACTTCCAAGTTTCTGGTGGTTCACTGGAGATAAGTCTGTCACAGAGTTTCCTCGTTGGGCTGGCCTTCAACCGCAATTCTTAGATCTCAGCCTCCTGTGTAGCTAGGATTAGGTGTGGGCCACAGGTGTCCAACAAGTCAGGACTTTCCTTGATGTTATATTTTCTTAGAATTTGATTTCAGATCAGTGTTAAAACAGAAAGGTGCAGATACTATATTACTATTACTTTATTCACAGACTTTTTGAGCTTGAAAATACATTTTCTGAGATAAAGACTAATTTTTAACAAGTAATATTATGAAATATAAGGGAAACATGGTGGATTACAAGAAATCCTGAACCCTCTTCTTACCAGTCAACATTAAATTTTTGATACTATGCTCCAGAACTGTAACAGATCAAATACAAGGCAGGTAGCTCTCTTTCTCTAAATTTTCATTTTGAACAATATCCACTGAACCATTTCTACAAAAGGGCTTCTTTCACTGCAGTGTAGAGTGGCCACCAAATCTTACAACCCATGATATTTCTAGTGTCTGTATGAATATTAGTGTAATTCGATTATACAGGAAAAGAATCTTCTACCTTCATGATATCAAGTCGCTCCTCATCACAGCGGACAAATACACTAGAGGATGAGGACAGAGGCAGTGAAGTGGAAAGCGTCACAGCTTCCTGGGCAAGGCGGCGGGCTCTGGCGGCACAGCTCGCATCATTTGCGTTTTTCACCTGAGACATGTAGTGGTAATTTACTTTAAAACCCAATTTTCCATCTTCATCTTCAGAAACCATCTCAAATGTATCTGAAAGAAGAAGAAATTTTTAAAAACTGGACCAAAAACTACCTGAATCAAGGGAGACATTAGAATGACAAACACCACAAAGGCAATTACTAGTTTCTTTCACCCAAAATGCAGAATACCAGCAAACTAGAAATGCCTAGAACTGCACTTACACCATAGTACAAGTATAAAACTTCCTTTGAAATTTTTTTTTTTTTTTGTCCGGTTGTGGGGCCTGAACTCTGGGCCTGGGCACTGTCCCTCAGCTCTTCAGCTCAAGGCTAGCGCTCTACCACTTGAGCCACAGCGCCACTTCCGGCTTTTTTCTTTTTGCTTATATGGTGCTGAGGAATCGAACCCAGGGCTTCAGGCTTGCAAGGCAAGCGCTCTACCACTGAGCCACCTTCCCAGCCCTTCCTTTGAATTTTATACAGTTATCAACTACATATAAAAATGGATATATCTGGAATCTGGGTGCTCACACTTAAGTAACCCTAGCTACTGAGGAGGACAAGATCTGAGGACGGTGATTTGAAGTCAGCCCATGCAGGAAAGTCCATGAGACTCTGATCTCCAATTAACCACCAAAAAACCAGAAGTAGCACTGTGGCTCAAGTGGTAGAGCCCTTGCCTTGAACTAAAGAGCTCAGGGACAGTGTCCAGGCCAGAGTTAAAGCCTCACTACCAACCAAAAAAAAAAAAGAAAGAAAGGTAGAATTTTAAGCCAGGCACTGGTAAATCACACATGTAATCCTAGCTACTCAGGAGGCTGGACCTGAAGATCACAGTTCAAAGCCAGCCCAGGCAGTAAAGTCCCTGAGACTGTTATCTTCGATTAACCACCAGAAAACCGGAAGTGAAGCTGTGGTACAAATTGGTAGAGTGCTAGCTTTGAGTGAAAAAGCTCAGGGACAATGTCCAGGCCCTGAGTTCAAGCCACACAACCAACTTAGTAATGATGTGTTACTTCAAGACCATAGAAAAGACCTCTCTTCCTGATTTGCTCTCCTGGGTAAGATACATAAGCTTTGGTATATGAAGGTTCTCAAGAAGGTCTAAGGAGAGGCCTACATGACAAGGATCTGAAGCTTCCTATTCAGGGGTACACAAATGAGCCTGAAAGTATAGCCTCCAGCTCTGCTCAGGTCTCCATGCCACTAAAACTCCTCAATAGACATTATGACTGCAAATGCATAAGATACCCACAGTCACCATTCCAGAATTTCTGACCCATGGAAACAGAAAGATAATAAGAATTAAGTTGTTTTAAGCATCTAGGTTTGGGAATAACCTTTTATAAGAAAATAACAGGGTGGGGCGGGGGGGGGGGGGAGTGTAATTGTGGAGGAAAAGGATGGTAGAGGAAAAACAAAGGAGGAGGCAATAATGCTTGATAGGAAATGTACTCATTACCTTGATCATGTAACTGTAACCCCTCTGTACAGTATTTTTACAATAAAAAACTTATTTTAAAAAAGAACATAATTATTTGGTAAAATACAATAAATACTAGAGTCTAAACAAGCTATCAATGCTTTGTTTTAGACTTTCATTGTCTATGTTCTTTTTTGTTTTTTTTGTTTTTTTGTGTGTGGGGCCTGAACTCTGGGCCTGGGCGCTGTCCCTTAGCTCTTTAGCTTAAGGCTATTACTCTACCACTTGAGCCACAGCGCCACTTCCAGTTTTTTCTGCTTATGTGATGCTGAGGAATCGAACCCAGGGCCTCATGCATGCAAGGCAAGCACTCTACCACTGAGCCACCTTCCCAGCCCTCATTGTCTATGTTCTAGTATATACAAGGATATAATACTTATTTGATAATGCTTAAACCCATGTAAATAAAATAATAGAAGTTATTGGTTTTAATACTCATAAAAATAATTTTCAAGCTGGGCACCAGTGGCTCACTCCTGTAATCCTAGCCACTCAGGAGGCTGAGATGTGAGGATCACGGTTCAAAGCCAGCCTGGGGAAAGGCCATGAAATTCTCATCTCCAATAAACCACCAGAAAACCAGAAATGGTGCTGTGGCTCAAGTGGGTAGAATGCTTGCCTTAAGCTGAAGAGCTGAGGGACAGCACTCAGGCCCAGAGTTCAAGCCCCAAGACTGACAAAAAAATAAAAAATAAAAATAAATAATAATTTTCAATGAAATGATTCTTCAAAAGTGTTTTTTTTTTTTTTTTGCTGGTCCTGGGGCTTGAACTCAGGGCCTGAGCACTATCCATGAGCTCCTTTTGCTCAAGGCATCACCCTACCACTTGAGCCATAGAGCTACTTCCAGTTTTCCTATTTACGTGGTACTGAAGAATCAAACTCAGGGATTCATGCATGCTAGGCAAACACTCTACTACTAAGCCACATTCCCAGTCCCCAAAAGTATTATTTTAAAAGAAACAAAATATATAAAGAATCAAATAAGCTGAGCACTGGTGGCACACAGCTGCAATCCTAGCTACTTAGGGGGCTAAGATCTGAGGATCACAATTTGAAGCCAGCCAGGCAGAAAAACCTGTGGGCCCCTTATCTGCAAATAAGCATCAAAAAAGCCAGAAGTGGACCTGCAGTTCAAGTGGTGGAGTGCTAGCACCAGGACACCCACCCACCCAAAAAAAAAAAAGACTCAATGAACAGACAACCATCAGATAACCAAACTGAGTCATTAAACTCTTGCCAAATGTCACCTTTATGGAAAACCTGAGAGGTAAACCTAAATGAGCAAAACCTAAATGACTTCTAAAAAGGGTTTCCATGCTTACTGAACCATACTTTAGTGTACTTTTTGGAATATTCAAAGTTCTTTGGGCAGGTTCTCGGAATATAAAAGCACAGAAAGAAGAAAATGAATAGGAAAAGAGAAAAAAAGAAGAAAAGCCCAGACAATAACAACTAATAACAGCCATTAAATTTCAGAACATGCTTCAAATATAGAATAACACCCTATGAGGGACTGATAAGAACTTTTCATCCCGCCTTCCTAGTCAGCACTTTGGCTTGAAATGGGAAAGGAATAGGACGTTTTCTGAAGGCAAATCTCATGGAACTCTTAAAGGTAAGAGAGTAATAGAATTTACTCAGAGTTCAAGGTCTTGATTTCTGTTACACCATGATGTAAAATAATGAGAAATGGAACAAGGTTAAAGAAACAGCTCAATGGTAGAGCAGTTACTTAATATGTATGAAGCCCTGAGTTCAATTCCTAACATTACAGGAGAACATTACATTACAAGAAAGAAAACAATCACACAAAAAATAAAAATGTTCTAGATATACATAAAGTATAAATTGTTACTCTCGCAAAAGAAAACTTAAAATCTTTAATTTTGAAAAATTAACATTTAATAGCACTATTAAAAAGCTGAGAGCATACAAAATAAAAAAATTCAACTCACCAAACTGCAATTTCTTCATAACAGCCACGTATTTTTCTTCAAGTGACTTTAACACTGATAAAGGTTTTGGTTTCATAGCAGTTTTCTTGGAATAGTCACCTAGTTTTTTTTCTGTTATTTAATATTTTAAGAGAAATAACATTAAGTATACATTTTTTGAAGAACAAAATAAAAAATACTTATATAATTCAAGTTCCAAATTTCAAATACTATTAAACTTTTCACAATCAGTATTTCACTATTTGAATAGTTTTTTTCCTACTTCAAAATCACAGTTCTCTTCTATTGCTACTATATGAAATGGCAATTAAACTAAATTCTCATGCAAATCTTAATGTACTATTTCCTATCAATCAAATGGCATTTTACAATTTTATTACTTTCAGTGAAAAAAAATTATTCCCTTATGAACTAAAAATGTACTTTGTAATTCTATACAGAGAAGATACATACTGTACAGTTACAAGTTATTAATAACTAAAGTCTGACAAAGAACAAAAACTGACAGGGAACAAACATTTGAAGTAACAGAGTCAGAACAGGAAGTCAGTTTTCTGTAGTTAGATGAGTAGTAACATGAAAGTGCTACTGTACCTTGATGCACTTGCCGTAGATTGGTGGTGGCTGCAGAAACTATCTCAGCAGTCTTTTGGATATCTGGCACCAAAAGAGTAAGTCCTTCTGGCTCTTGATCGGATGTATCTGGTTTAATGCCTGTTTTAACATTTTCTCTTTTAGATCTGATTTTATTTAATATGGAAAGAAATGGGGAACAATTAGAATTTTAAGAATGGAAATAAAAACCTGCAAAAATCAGTAATAATCTTTTAAAAATTGAAATGATGAATAAACTATGCAACCTGTAGGCAGGGACAGGACTTGGAAACTGGGGAAAAGTGAAGGTGACACTGCCCAAAAAGAAATGTACTCATTACCAGACTTAAGAAACAATAACCCATCTGTACAACACCTCAATAATAATAAAATTGTATTTTTTTAAAAAACTGGAATAAGGGTGTACATTTCATTTGTCATAAATGATAAGGGGTAAGTTCATTATTGCTAGCTTAAGGTCTAAGATAATAAATGAAGTTATGGAGCAGATACTCCCTACTAGTTAAAAGAAAAACATTGTACAAATGTAACATTACTTAAAAAACAAACAAAAAAAAAAAAAAAAAAAAAAAAACAACTCAAGCCTGGCTTGAGTGGCTCATGCCTGTAATCCTACCTACTCAGAAGGCTGAGATCCGAGGATTGCAGTTTGAAGCCAGCCCAGACAGGAAAGTACATAAGACTCTTATCTCCAATCAACTACCAAAAACCTAATGGTGCTGGGGTTTTAAGTGGTACAGGGCTAGTCTTGAGCAAAAAGCTGAGGCAAGTGCCCAGGCCCTTAGGTTAAGCCCCAGAACCTACCCCAAAACAAAAACAAAAACAAAACAAACCCCTCAAGATACTATCTGTCCTTAAGAGTCTTTACCTTTAAAAACATAAGCATCTGAAGCAGGGCCGGTGGCTCACGCCTTTAATCCTAGCTACTCGGGAGGCTGTGATCAGATTGTGATTAGAAGCCAGCCAATGCAGAAAAGTCCTTGAGACTCCAATTAACTACCAAAAAATAAAAATAAAAAACAAAAAACCGGAATTGGAGCATGGCTCAAGTGGGAGAGTGCTAGGCTTGAGCACAAAAGCTCAGAGACAACATCCAGGACCTGAGTTGATGCCCAGGACTGGCACATCATAGTAGTAACAACAATAATAATAGTAATAATTATAAAAACATCTGGTTATAGAGAAATCTTTTCTAAAAAGAGAAGACAAGGGAATCCAGACATGGGAATCTTCAGAGACATGGGAATGAAGGAATCATATGCAGGTTTTTATAACAATGTATTTCACTCACAATATGTTAAAAATAAAAAATGGTATGCATAGTAAAATACAGGTTTACTCTATCTTTCCACAACTGTTTCTACACACTGGACATTTAATGAAATACTATGTTTTAAAGTCATTTTTCTGCCATTTCTTACCAGGATGTAAAATGTACCCAATCTTACAATTAAATTGGATATATTCAATTGCATTTTTTTTTGTTTATGTGGTGCTGAGGAATCGAACCCAGGGCCTCATGCATGCAAGGCAAGCGCTCTACCACTGAGCCATCTTCTCAGCCCCTTCAACTGCATTTTTATTATCTTTAGTTGTACAAAAATCCTTTTTTTTTTTTTGGTTAGTTGTGGGCCTTGAACTCTGGGCCTGAGTATTGTCCCTCAGCTCTTCAGCTCAAGGCTAGTGCTCTACCACTTGATCTACAGCGCCACTTCTAGTTTTCTGGTGGTTTATTGGAGATAAGAGTTTCATGGAGTTTCCTGCCCGGGCTGGCTCTGAACCGTGATCCTCAGATCTCAGCCTCCTGAGTAGCTAGGATTACAGGCGTGAGTCACCTGTACCCTGCTCATTATTTCCTTTTCTTTTAATCTTCTAGTCCAATCCCCAGCACACATTATTCATATAATAAAACGTGACTGCTTAGTTTGTTTTTTAGTTTGTTTTGTTTTGGTGTCAGTACTAGGGGCTTGAACTCAGTGCCTCTCACTCTCACTTGGCCTTTTTACTTAAGGATGGCACTTTACCACTTGAGTCACAGCTCTTTCCAGCTTTTTGATAGTTAAATCGAGAGGAATCTCACTGGCTTTTCTGCCCAAGCTGGCTTTGAACCAGGATCCTCAGATCTCAGCCTCCCAAGTAGATAAGATTACAAGTGAGAGGAGCTGGGAAGGTGGCTCAGTGGTAGAGCGCTTGCCTTGCATGCCTGAGGCCCTGGGTTGGATTCCTCAGCACCACATAAGCAAAAAAGAAAAAAGCCAGAAGTGGCGCTGTGGCTCAAGTGGTAGAGCGCTAGCCTTGAGCTGAAGAGCTGAGGGACAGCGTCCAGGCCCAGAGTTCAGGCTCCACAACCGGACCCCCCCAAAAAAAAAAAAAAAAAGATTACAAGTGAGAAACACCAGCATCCAAGAACTAGGTAAGAGTTAAAAAAAAAAAAAAAAAAAAAAAAGACTATCTTCTTTAATCAAGTAAATAGAA
Source organism: Dipodomys merriami (assembly GCF_024711535.1). Classification (NCBI taxonomy): domain Eukaryota; kingdom Metazoa; phylum Chordata; class Mammalia; order Rodentia; family Heteromyidae; genus Dipodomys; species Dipodomys merriami. Next base: position 14,186,864 of record NW_027203048.1, on the reverse strand, counting down.
ATGTTAAAGGTGCTTAAAATAATATATGTAGAAGTATAATCAAAACTATATCACTTATTTTCCTTGATATAAACTTGTCAACAAAAGGATGCTGTCCTTATAGTAAAATATTCCACAAAGCAGGCAATACATTCATAAAAGTAGTGATGGGAAAATAGTATCAAGAAGCATTGTACTTATAACCTGTACAACTACTTAGTAATAATAATAGAGACTAAATAATAATTGAAACAAAAATAATGTCATCTACATATGAAAATGTTAATGCTGCCAGGTGCCAGTGGCTCACGCCTGTAATCCTAACTACTCAGGAGGCTTAGATCTGAGGATGACGGTTCAAAGCCAGCCTGGGCAGGAAAGTCCGTGAGACTCTTATCTCCAATTAACCACCAGAAACCCAGAAGGGGTGCTGTGGCTCAAGTGGTAGAGTGCTCGCCTTGAGCTGAAGAGCTGAGGAATAGTGTTCAGGCTCAGAGTTCAAGCCCCATGACCAGGGGAGAAAAAAAAAATGTTAATGTCCAAGAAAAAGAGAAATTTGATATTCACAGTAAAATATAAGTTCACTATTGGATATCAAAATCCTGCTTAGAACAAATTCAGTGTTTAACCTCAGGTAGGTAATAAGTAGATAATTAAAACCCATTCCTGTGGGTAGCAAAAGCACATGGATATAGAATTAATGCACGTGTTTTGAATATGTTTCCCGCAGTATATAAAAAACTAGCATCCACACATATTTCTAACTACACAGCAATATGGGCTTAAGTGGAAAAGCCAAATGTATCCCTGAATTACTTCCTTGGCCCTGAGATGAAAGAAGTCACGGAGAATACACATCCACTTTCCTTTGCTATGAGTTATCCACCTGGCACTCATATCGTATATCATTTCAATGATCAACTTCTGTATGTGTGTACAGGAATATAAGTGTAAGAACTGTAACAATATAGTTAATGTAGAAACATTGGGTGTTTTTACTACTACAACCAAAACTGTACTTGATAGCTTTATCTGGTCATCTTATTGACTTATTTTGACAGTTCTAGAGATTGAACTCAGGGCCTAATGCTTCCTGGGCAGCGCTCTGTCCTGCTCTGTCCTACAAAACGTGGTCCCAGTCCTTTTCTTCTTCTTCTTCTTTTTTTTTTTTTTTTCAGATAAGGTCTTCAACTGTAGCCCAGGGAAAAACAATCCTCCTATGTTTACCTCCCAAGTAGCTGAGATGATAGAGGTGAACCACCACACCTGGCTTGTTTTTCCTAAAACACTGCACTCATTTTTTTACCTGGGCAGATCTTGAATCAAGATCCTCTTATCTCTGTCTCCCAAGGATCTGCAATTACAGGCCTGGACCACTTCACCCTGCCCTGAGTCTGCTCTTTTCTTAATAAGAAATTATTCGGGCAGTAACTCAAGCTCTTAATTATATTTATAAAAAGCTATTAATAACCAGTGTCAAACACTGACAAAAAAAGAGCAAACTGTTGACAGCACCCACTTGGAATGGACAAGGATTTTTTTCCTCCCTAATTATAAAGGATTCACTATTACAGAGACCTCCCCCCCCCCCCAAAAAAAAAGCATTAAGGGCACTAAACTATAAAAAACAACAACAGCAAGCTGTTTGGGGGGAAATAGTAGTTATAGTGATGATAAAATTGAAATGCAGATAATGTCTTAAAGCATAACATCAGTCAGATTATCCATTATATTCATAACAAAAGGCTTCACTTAAAGAAACGTATCTTTCTAAACAAGTAAGAAAAGTGTGAAAGCAAAGGACACTTTTTCCAGAAAGGATATCTTCTCACTGAAAAACCAAGAAACTCTGAAATAAAGCCCAAGATGTGTGTGTGTTTGTGTATGTGTGTCTATTTATATATATATATATATATATATATATATATATGTATGTATGTATGTATATATGTATGTATGTATGTATGTATATATGTACGTATGTGCATGCATGCAACTTTAGGCTTTATTTTATTAACCACCTAGTATATATAGATTACCTTCAAAATATAAACTTCAAGCTCTGTTTACAAATAACAATTTCCTAACTCCAGTTGTACAAAGATTAGTGGGTTATTAAAATAGACTAAATATGATGGTAAGTTTTGACTTTCTAAAAAAATATAAGAACCCAGAGTTTTTTTATCTATTGTTTAAAAAATCAAACGAAATCAATAAAAGAAATGTTCTCCTATCTCATATGGAGGCCAAGGGTTAAGTCATAAAGAAGATAAACGTTTACCCAGGGTTCTAATGAGAATTTTTACTTCAAAAGTATCTCTGTCAAAAATATACAGGGAAAAAAAAAAAAAAGCTGGGCATGGGTGACTTACTACTCAGGAGGCTGAGATCTGAGAATCATAGTTCATAGCCAGCCTGGGGAATTAAAGTCCATGAGACACTATTTCCAATTACCTACCAAAATAGCCAGCAGTGGAGCTGTGGCTCAAGTTTTAGGGTACTAGCCTTGAGCAAAAAAGAAAGGCTCAGGGACAGTACCCAGGCCCTGAATTCAGGCCCCAAATACAGTGGGGGGAAAGGGTACGGTGGTATAGGGAATAATCTCCAAAAGGTAACAATACTTAAAATCTATGAAGGACACACACTACCTGCCTTTCAATGTTCACAGTGATTCATTGTCTGACATTAAACTAAAGCCAGTAATCTCATTTTTTTTTAAGGTTTAGGTTACTGTCAACCCATATGTAGGCCCAGCTCATGAAAAAAGGCCATACCTTAGCTCACATCCTGAAGTCTGTGTGAAAAGCTATTTGAGTTCAAGGCACCTAGCTGGAAGTAGGCCTCTGAGACTGACAATGGATCCAACATGGTAAAAGCAATCAGCGACGGCCGCTACCATGATATCCGCTGCTTTGTGCATACGTTGAATCTGGTTGTGATCACTGCCCTGAAGAAATATGAGGAAGCAACTGAAGTTTCTACTATTGCATAGAATTATCTGCAAACATTCCCACTAGGCTGTGAATTCCAACTCAATAGCTAATAAGTCAGGCAAATTTGGCTCTGTGAAATATAATCTGAACTAGGATGTGAGCAAAAAGGGCAAATCTTTCTTCTGAAAACAAAAGGATTTAAAAAATACCATACCTCAACACAGTTGTATTAATCTTAACCATCCAAACTGAATTGGATATTAAGTCTAAACAGACATTAGAATCGGGTTCTTTTATTTATACTGAATAAAATGAAAAGAACTTAATACAGCTATTTTCTTGGTATAGGAAAGAACTATTTAACCCCCAGCATTCCTACATGTCTAAGCATTTTAAAAATAAAGCCACTGGAAGAAGTTATCTGGAAACTACAAGCTGAAATGTCTGGATCCAGAATCATTAAAAATTAACACTTCAGAAAAAGATGTGAAAACTGTAAAAGAAAGTTCTTTTATCTATGAAACTTCATTTACCTATAAAACAAACATCACATTATCCTTCTTAGTTCTGAAACTCTTTTCCAATAATTGTAGTTCAAAATGAATTAAGATTAAAGATAAATATTTATATATAGTAATAGTCTGAGTATTGAAGTTCAAAGCTAGACCAAGCAGAACAGTCCATGAGATGCTTAGCTGGATATAATTAATCACCAAGAAGCTGGAAGTAGAACAGTGGCTCAAGTGGTAGATTGCTAACACTGAGCAAAAGAGTCTAGGTACAGGACCCAGATCCTGAGTTCAAGCCCCAGACCTGACTAAATAAATAAATATTGAAGTAGCAAACTCTTTGCTCCTAATGTCTCAAGAAAGCAAGAAAGTAACTGGGGAATTGCATCAGTCAATGATGCCAAGAATTCTGCAAAATTGTCTTCCATGATCAGAACTGTTTTAAACTCTGATTTCTTTTTCCTTTTTTTGTTGTTGTTGGTTGTGGGGCTTGAACTCATGGCCTGGGCACTGTCCCTGAGCCTTTTTGTGCTCAAGGGTAGCACTCCCACAATCACCTGTGGTTTTTTGAGTGGTTAACTGGAGATAGAGTCTCACAGGGACTTTTCTGCCTGGGCTGGCTTCAAACCATATCCTCAGATTGCAGCCTCCTGAGTAGCTAGAATTACAGGCGTGAGCCACCGGCATTCAGCTATGATTTCATTTTTAGTTTTACTTCAACTCTTTCTAAATGAAAGTACCAGTTTAATTTTTAATAGTTTGTAACAAAGTGGAAAAATTATTTTAATCTTGGAAAATATAAATAGGAAGTGTGTGCACAAAAATCAGTCAAAAGCCTTAAGAAGTCTTCTCACGTATATTTGTTATTTTGATTTAAATCACAAATTGAGTTATCATTTTAGTCCAGATTAAGCACCACCAGACATAATGAACCACTTCATGCTATCTGTTGAGCAATAGAGGGGTCTCAAATTTCAGTCCTCACCATATGCCCAAGAGATAGCCAACTAAGACAAAGAAAAGAAAGCAAAGCAAATGCTTACTGCACCGTCCTAATATCAAGCAAAGATTGATGAACAATTGAATCTGCTAAAGGTCATGGAAAAAAGAAATTTGTAAAAAAATTATGGTACATTAAATGTTTCTTGGTGAGGGAACGAGGTCTTTAAATTTGTAGGTAAAAGGGGCAGAGGTAAGAGGAGAGAATAGAAAATGTTTTGCTAATAGAAACAAAAGCATGAGGTCTAAAATTTAATCAAATTACTGTTTAGGTTTAAGAAAAGTAGGATACTTCTACAAATTAAGTTATTTTAAAGTAAGTGGTGCTGTGGCCATAGTTCAAGCCCCGTGATGGACAAAAACAATAGGACAAAAACAATAACAAACACAAAACAAAACAAAACAATGAATTTCTTTGAACTAGGAAGAACCTTTGAAAAATGTCCTTATCAAAAGAATTAAATTGTCCTGGCCTGACAGGGATTAAGGCTTTTTGAATAGCGGCAAATCCTTCTGTCAAATTTTTGTTAAAATTGTGAAATACCGAATATTCTACAATACAATTATCTGGCTACTGGAGTCCACAGGAAAATATCATAAATAAAGTAATAAATTTGTTTCTGCCTCTGAAGCAGCAATGAACTGCCACATTTATTCAAAAGTAAAACCAAACTGCCATAGCTACATGTACTCAGACGCCAAGTGTGTACATGCACGCACGCACGCACACGCGCGCGCGCGCGCACACACACACACACACACACACACACCTCACTTCCTGGTAACTGGGAGTGGCTAACGGAAAAGAGTCTCACAGACCTTCCTACTCCAGCTGGTTTCAAGCTGTGATTCTCTGATCTCAGCCTCCTTTGTAGGTGTGAGCTACCTACCCAGTTATGGCTACACTTTTGACCTCAATCAGAGATAATGTAGGCATGAGGGACCAGCAAAGATAAATTTGACCAAGACCATGTGTAAAACCCAATGGGACATATCTTCACCATGAGATTAATTCAATTTGTCACACAACACAGCTAACTACATTTACATTCAAGTGAAAACAGTATACATTGTAGAAGTTTAAAATATTAGCATTTCTTCTGACATTTTGTTCCGTTTATGGCAGAAGTCTCAATATGTTACTAAGCCTGGCTTCAAACTTGTGATTTGCCATGCTCCAATCTTGGGACTCTTAAGTATGTATTCATGTGGCTCTTTCATAGCAGTCCAAAATAAAATGTTGAAGAAATTGTCACAAAAGGCAGAGCATTTGCTTATTTCATAAACACTACCCTATTGTATTACTATATCAATTCTTCAAATTTTTCATAACAAAGGAGATTTGATTAACTGAGTTAATTAAAAGAGCAAGAAAATATAAAATGGCTTAACCTAATTCACCAGCCAGACAGCATACATAATGAGGCTTCGTCTGCTTTGGCGATCTACCAATTATTAATTAGGCTAACTAGAATGTGATGCATTCATAGCAAAAATATGCTGCCTTTTACTGCCCTAACACAGTTCTAATGTAAATTCTTCAGATAATGAAAAAAAGATAAGTGAAAGGAAAATATCAGAAAAAAATGGAGAATCTACTTTATTGTTTAACTTTCTAAAGTTATCAAAAAGAATTTTTTAGTTGAAATTATTCTTATGCAGTCAGTCTTTAACTCCTATATGAAGAGTAGAAAAACTTTCTTTTTCTATTTCTCCTTATTTTAAACCTGCTGTACAAAAGTAAATCCTTGTTAAATTTTCACCGTAAAGAGAAAAACTCACAACATACAGAAACCTGTTTTGCAGGGCATGGGGGCTCACCCTTTTAATCTTAGCTACTCAGAAGACGCAGATCTGAGAATTGTAATCTAAAGCAAATCCAAGAAGACAAATCCAAAAAAACTTTTTTTGGGGGAGGGGGAGGTCATGGGACTTGAACTCTGGGCCTGGGCACTGTCCCTCAGGTCTTCAACTCAAGGCTAGCACACTACCACTTGAGACAGAACACCACTTCCAGTTTTCTGAGTGGTTTATTGAAGATTAGAGTCTCATGGACTTTCCTGCCCAAGCTGGCTTTGAACCAGGATCCTCAGATCTCAGCTTCCAGAGTCGCTAGGATTAAAGACGAGAGCCACAATACTCAGCCAACAAAACTTTTATCTCCAGTTAACCACTAAAAGCTGGAAGTGGAGTTATGACTCAAGTGGTAGAACATCAAATTTGAACAGAAAAGTTGAGTGAAAGGAAGGCCCTGAGTACAAACCTTAGTATTGACACCAAAAAGTTATTTTTGCTTCATTGTTATCATTTACAAACTGTACAAAGTTATTTCCTTGCCAACTACCTACGGCAAGAAAACAAAATATATACCTAGAGAATTTTGAGTCTAAATTCTATATAAAGTCATGGCTGTGATTATTACTAAAAAAATTTTAAGTGTAAATAATTTTATATTTATTAGAACTTACCCACAATAAAGTAAATTAGCATATTCTCAAGAAACTAAAAAAGAAATGAATAAAGCACAGAGGCTGAAACAAAAATACTACACTCATTAAAAAGAGAATGCAGGAAATAACTTCCATTTTGTTTCTTTCTTTTTTTTGTTTTGTTGGTGCTGGTCTTAAGGACTAGAACTAAAGGCTACAGCACTGGTGCTAAGCTTTTCTGCTCAAGGCTAGCACTTTACCCCTTGAACCACAGCTCCACTTCCACTTTCATACTTTTGTTTTCTACTTGCCTAAAGTCACCAATCTGCTAGTTAAGAAAATCCATGTCCCCAGATTTGATCTCTCATACTTAATATAAAATGAAACATTGTAACCATGAGCTGGTGCATCACCATACACCTAACTGAAGTGGTCTTTATCAAGTATATAATGTTACTTATCCTTTGACACTTCCTGTGAAGTTTTTTCTTTTCCTTTTCTTTCTTTTGTCAGTTGTGGGGCCTGAACTTTGGGTCTGAGTGCTGTCCCTCAGCTCTTCAGCTGAAGGCTGAAGGTCTACCTCTTGAGCCTCAGCCCCACTTCCAGCTTTTTCTGCTTACATGGTGCTGAGGAATTGAACCCAGGGCCTCATGCATGCAAGGCAAGCACTCTACCACTGAGCCACCTTCCCAACCCCTCTTTTCCTTTTCTTTTTGTCTGTTATATGGCTTGAACTCAGGGGCTGGGCACTGACCTTGAGCTCTTTTACTAGCCACAGCTCCTCTCTGTTTTCTGGTGATTAACTGCATGTAAGAAATCTCGTGAACTTTGCTGCCTGGCTCTGATTGGCAATCCTCAGATCTCAGCCTTCTGAGTAGCTACAAGCATGAGCCACCAGCATCTAAATGTTTGTTGTTGTTGTTTTTTTTTCCTTTCCATTTTTGAGACAAATTTTCACTCTGTAGCCCAAGCTGGCCACTCAAGTTCCTTTAACTTTAGCCTCACCTCCCCAGTGCTACAAGTTAGGCTGTACACCACCACATCTAGCTTGCAAAGATTGCCCCCCCCCCCTGAAAGAATTGATTTCCTCCCACACTCTGAAGGCCTAAGCATTAAAGGTTATTACATAAACACCATTAAACTAAAGAAGCCAGAAAATAATTTGGAATTTAAAAAAATGAAAAATTAGTACTTTTCTACACTAGGCAGGCAACCAGAAGTAACTATTTTCAAACTGGGGTCAACAAAGTGAATTTCACTTAAATTTAAAATAAATGGTACACTTAAAACAATAACAACAAAGACAGATTTCTTGTGTCCATATCTTGGGGTTCATTTCACCTAGCATCATCTTATCTAGACATACATAGAGTTTTTGAACTTTTCAGCTCATCTGACAAGATTGTCATATAAATATACTAATTATTGTTAAATAAGGGAAACCATGAGACCTAAACTTCTTTGGGACTGGCTTGCTTCACTTAATATGATTTTTTCCAAGTTGTACTATGAGATTTTTTTTTCCTTCCTTCATATCTTCTTCCCTCTATGGTATATCCCCTGTTGTCACTGTACTTAATTTTGGTACACTGCATCTTGTATATAGATTTGTCTAATCTGGAGAAGGAAAGGGAAATAACAAAACACTGAAACAAGGACACGGGATGACCCATTGCAACAATGATACCCACAGGACAGTACATTAGAAACTGACTTTACAACTTCGGGGGGGGGGGGGAAAGGGAGGGATAGTGGGACAACAACAAGGGAAGGGGTAACAATGATGGACAAGTAATGTACTCATTGCCTTACTCATGTAACAGTAACCCCTCTGAACAGCATCTGCACAATAAAATAAATTTCATTTTTATTACTTTGGAACTCCTTTTGATATTTTTATTGAACTGATTATTAAGATAATTTCTCTGAATTAAGAATATGATATATGCAAAAGAAGTTAAACAGAACCAACACTTAGAACTTAGTCATTTTTGTAGTTTTGTTTAAGCAATTTCAATTGAACAAATGAGAAAGAACCAGGTTGGATATGGTGGTACACATCTGAAATTTCAACACTCAGGCAGTAGAGACAGGGAGATTTTTAGTTTGAGGCCATCCCAGGCTAAACAGCAAGCTATAGAATACAGTAGGTAGTACAAGAGGGTATTTGGGGGGGGGGGGGGGAGGGGGGGTGAATAAGCATATCATTACACATTTGAAATTCACAATGAGCCTCATTGTTTAGTACAATTAATACATGACGGGAAAGTCCTTTCTTTCTTTCTTTTTTTGCCAATCCTAGGGCTTGAATTCAGGGCCTGGGCACTGTCCCTGAGCTTCTTTTTGCTCAAGGCTAGCATTCTACCACTTGTGCCACAGCACCAATTCTTCTTCTGTTTATGTGGTACTAAGGAATTGAACCCAGGGCTTCATGCATACTAGGCAAGCACTCTACCACTAAGCCACATTCCCAGCTCTGACAATACAATCTTTTTTTTTTTTTTTTTGGGGGGGGGAGCGGGGGTCCGGTCGTGGGGCTTGAACTCTGGGCCTGGACGCTGTCCCTCAGCTCTTCAGCTCAAGGCTAGCGCTCTACCACATGAGCCACAGCACCACTTCCAGCTTTTTTCTTTTTAATTATGTGGTACTGAGGAATCGAACCCAGGGCCTCATGCATGCAAGGAAAGTGCTCTACCACTGAGCCACCTTTCCAGCCCCTGACAATACAATCTTAAAGAAAAAAAAAACAAAAAAAAACTATTGCTCAGAAGAAAATAACACTTTTATTTAACCTTATCAGTATATAGTTAGGACTAATTTTTCAGAATGTTATAAAGCTAATGCTCAAAAGGTCTCATGTATACAATTAGAAACTCACTCACTTTCTCACTGTCTCCCTAGTAGCACTGACATATAAATTCCAGGACTAGACTGATGTTCTATTTGAAATATGACCCTGGCCCTTTTGGCTTTGGCTATTTTTGATATAGGATTTCTCTTACTGCCTGAGGTAGCCTAGACCAAAATCCACCTAATTATGTGTCCTGCCAGAGTTGGGATGACAAGTGTGCCCAACTTTTTTCTGGAGACATGGGGTCTTGCAAAATTTTTGCGCAGTTTAACCCTGAACGGTGGTCCTTTCAATCTCAGTCCTTTGAGTGGCTTGGATTGCAGCTGTAAGCTGTTGTAAAGATCTTTAACAATTTACTTTATAAAGGCTACCCTGAAAACATACAATCTTATTCTTCAATTGAAAATTGACAAGAGCTCAATTAACTTTCTATTTTGAAGTGCCATACTTGTCTGATATTTTTGTTGTTGCTAGATTGTGGTGCCAGTACTAGGGCTTGAATTTAGGCCTGTGTGCACTGACCCATACATTTCTTTTGCACAGTGCTAGCACTCTATCACCTCAGCCAAAGCTTCTCCAGCTTTAATTGAATATAAGCTTCACAACTTTCCTACCCAGGCTGGTTTCAAACCACAATCCTCAAATATCAGTTCCCTGAGTGGCTAGGATTATAACTATGAGCCACCAGCACCCAGGTTTGTGTTCTATAACTTTAGAAAGAATGCTTGTTTATACTAACTTTTACACTTAACATTATCCAATTAATACATATTGTAAATTTTGGGGGAAAAATGTTAGTAGGAGCACACAATTGTAAAAATTAAAGATTATAATATCATTAAAGACGTTCATAAGGTCATTTGCTACCTCATAAGGTAGCAATAAGGTAATTTATTTAATTGCTACTACATAAGGCAGCAAATATTCAGCAGATTACTTTAAAAATTAGGGTAGTTTCTTTGTTGCTTTGTTGCTATCAGTACATGAGACCCTAGACCCAATTTGCCTACATCTACCTCCTGACTAACTACAGTTGCAGGTATGAACACCACACACAGAACTAAATTTTAAAAGATGGACAAAAATCTCACTAAATCTCTTCCAATTGCTATCTTACAATATCAACAGGTTCATTTATCAGGAAACTCAAAAAATAATAAATTAAATATTATATTTACCCATTTAAGTAGTGTCTAGTTTACACTAAAGAACCTTATCAGAGTATTATACGAAGCAGCTGTCAAGCTACAATGGAATAACTATTTTATTAGTAAAATATAATTACAACCAAGGAAATTCTTAGTCAATAATATTCTTAGTCAATTCAATAATGAGAATTAAGTGGCTACTTTTGAGACTTACATGTTTGCATTCATATCTATGTACATACATTTATAATTATCTCAAATATTATCACACAGAATAGTAAAATGCAGTTATAGAACTACAGAGTTTATTTATAAAATAAATACTTATGTCACTATGACAACTCAAGTATTTTCTCTTGCAATCATTCTTACTAAAGCCTTAGAATGTACAGAAAATTTCAGTAATATGGCTATAATATTAAATCTGTTGGCCTATTCCCTGGCATAGTACCTTAATAGGAGAAGGTATAAAAAAATAACTCAAGCTGGGTGCTCACGCCTGTAATCCTAGCTACTCAGGAGGCTGAGATCTCAGGATCGCAGTTCAAAGCCAGCCCAGGCAGGAAAGTCTGTGAGACTCTCATTTCCAATAAACCACTAGAAAACCAGAAGTGACTCATGTCATAGAGGGCTCACCTTGAGCTGAAGAGTGCAGGGACAGTGACCAAGGCCAGAGTTCAAGCCCTACCACCAATCAAAAATCAAAAGACAAAAAACAAACAAACAAACAAAAAAACAAAACTCAACCTCCTAGGTGCTAGTGATTCACGCCTATAATCTTAGCTACTCAGGAGACTGAGATTTGAGGATCATGGCTCGAAGTCAACAGGGGCAGGAAAGTCTGTGAGATTCTGATCTCCACTAAGCTACTAAAAAAGCCAGACCAGCAGTAGAACTACTCAACAGGTAGAATGCTAGCCTTAAACAAAATAAGCTCGGGGACAGTGCTCGGGCCCTGAGTTTCAGGGCCAGAACGTTAAAAACCAAGCTACTACCCAGGCATTGCTGGTTCAAGCTAGTAATCCTAGCTACTTAGAAGGCTGAGATCTGAGGATTATGGTTCAAAACCAGTCCAGGCAAAAAAGTCCAAGAGACTCTGATCTCCAAGTAACCACCAAAAACCTCGAAGTATAACTGTAGCTCAAAGTAGTAGAGCACTAGCCTTGAGCACAAAAGCTCAGGACCTGAGTTTAAACCCCACAATGAACAAAAAATTTTAAAAGCTACTTATAACAGCTATTAGGGTGATACAAAGAAGCCCAACATTGTAAGCACAAACCCAGAAAACCACACGGACATACAGTCACATAGAAGAAGAACTTATTATCAGCTGAAGCTGACAGGCTAGCTCTCCAGGGATAGAGAGTAGCAGCCTGCTCTCAGGCAGGGGAGGTAATAATATAGTATCAAGGAGGCTGAAGGCAGAAGGGGCTGGGTGTCAGAAATCTTTTGTAGTTGCAGCTGGACACTGGAGATGTTGGACAGCAAGGGAAGTACATCCTATAGCTGACACCTGGCCGGGGGAGGGGGGGAGGGGGGGATTCTTTATCTGGCATGTAGTTGGGACAAAACATTCTATATTTGGCATGTAGCCACTGAAAACATTCTATATTGGACATGTCGCCAGGTCAGGGCATGTTACAGCTAGACACTAGAAATAGCCTTTGCCTGGAATAAGGCATCCTGAGTGTGGTAGTAGCATGTTGCTGACACAGTTGGGGCTGGGGTATGTGCAATTTGGGTGGGAGTGGGCAACTGTGGCTGAGCCTGGCTTGTGTATGACACAGTTGGGGCTGAGGTATGAGCAATTTGGGTGCGAGTGGGCAACTGTGGCTGAGCCTGGCTTGTGGATGACACAGTTGGGGCTGAGGTATGTGCAATTTGGGTGGGAGTGGGCAACTGTGGCTGGGCCTGGCTTGTGGATGACCCACGATGAAGACCGTTTACCCAAAATATGGGTGAATATGCTAACAAACAACTCTACATGAGAGCCACATTTAAAAACAAATTCAGGTGGGCACCATTAGCTCACCCCTGTAAATCCGAGCTACTCAGAAGGCTGAGATCTCTAGATCGTAATTCGAAGCTGCCAAGCCGGAATATATGATGTTTATCTCCAACTAAGTGCCCTAAAAGCCAGAAGTGGAGCAGTACCTCTGGTGGTAGAATGCTAGCCTTGAGCACAAAACCTCAGGGACAGCACTTTGGCCCTGAGTTCAAGCCCCAGAACTGGCACAAAACAAACACACAAAACTCAAGGCTTTACAAACTTTGAATGTTTCCTTACAAGCTATTATAGTCATCTCAAACATTATACAGGAAAAACCCAAGATTCCAAGTAAAAGACAGAGGAAATTTCAAAGCTTGGTATGTATAATATAGATGATTGGCTTAGAGAACCATAAAAGAAAGTGACATCAAATATAATGCTGTTCTCTTCTATACATTAAAAGTGTACTAATCAAGAAAATGTCCCTTCCTGGGCTGGGAAGGTGGCTCTTGCATGCATGAGGCCCTGGGTTCAATTCCTCAGCACCACATAAGCAGAAAAAGCCAGAAGTGGTGCTGTGGCTCAAGTGGTAGAGCACTAGCCTTGAGCTGAAGAGCTGAGGGACAGTGTCCAGGCCCAGAGTTCAGGCCCCACAAATGACACAAAAAAAAAAGATGAAAAAAAGAAAATGTCCCTTTCCATTTTGCTGCCCAAGTAACAGAGCAGTATTAAGCTACAGCTTGTTTTTGATTTGAGTTTCACTATGTTGCCCAAGCTGTCTTTGAACTCCTGGGGACTCAAGGAATCCTGAGGACCTGGGATTATGCACACATGCTACATGCCTAACATACAGCTTTTTGTATCTTTTCTCTAATTTATGATTCTCACCACGTAGCAGTAAGTCATTAGCTTTTATTTTGTTTAGAAAGTATTATTTTGTTAAGAGTATGATAAGCATAATACACCACTTGAGCCACACTGCCAACCAAAGTCACAACTGTTAAAAAAAAATAATGAAAGTATATGAAACCAATAAAGACAGGATGATCTGACAAGTTGATGTTTCCTTCAGTGCAAAACACAAAGGCAATTCTTTGCCATTATTTGACCTGTATTTTAAACTGAAATAACTCAGAACAGGGAAAGCAAATACAGTGCAAACATGGGAACAATATTTGCCTAAAAAAAAACATTTTTCACATTATTCAAGAAGTTCCTGATAACAAAACTAATCATCAAACAAGACAAAACTAATTTAAGATGTCAACTGTTCCATCAACATTCTATTGTAGCTACAAAAAATAAATGTTCAATCTTCTGACTTCATAAAAAGGTTACACCATAAAATGCAACGAAAACCTAAATGTAATAATAGTCCATAAACCCAACAATTTGGCTTTTAAGATTCTACCCTGTGGGGATTTCTGTAAGCCTCAAAAAAGTCTGAGGCTATTACAAACTGAAGGTGACTTACATACCACCCACTAATAAATGGTCAAATACATACATAACATCTGTATACAATGGACAACCAGAGATATAAATGTCAGTGACAGGCATTAACTGACACTAGAAGATGTCTCTGACATCAATACTTAGTGAAATTGGCATCTATTTGTATAGCTAGTACAAAGTAATTGCATTTTAAAAGAATTCTGCTAACTACAGATATCTGAGAAGTAACTGCAAATAAATGTTTTTAATTATAGAGACACCTTTTCTTTGTACATGGTATGTGTGTGTGTGTGTGTGTGTGTGAGAGAGAGAGAGAGAGAGAGAAAGAGAGAGAGAGAAAGAAAGAAAGAGAGAGAAATCTATGTATGAGAGTTAAAATAGTATTTATCAATGGAAAAAAAAATCTTCCAGAGAGCCATTTAAAAAATAACTATTACAGACAAGTTCAGGAAGAAGAAGTTAAAGACACTACCTCAAACGGTTGGTATAGGTATCAACACATGTCTTCATTTTGGCCAATAATGTACCAACAGAAGTTTGACACTCTGTTTGTTCTTCCTCTTCTTCACCATTCTCTGTCGAAAGAGGCAATAATAGAGGCACCATAGATGTACAAGAAGCAATCGCCCGGAGCAATTCCAACAGAGCACGATATAATGGCACATGTCTTGCCATATCCAGAACTGTAGGAGAAGTGTACAAGAAAAAAATGAGAACACATACACCTTAAGAGTGGGCCACACAGGCCTAGTGTTGGTGGCTCATGCCTATAAGCCTAGCAACTTAAAGAGGCTGAGATCTGAAGATCACAGTTCAAAGACAACCCTGGCAAGAATTTATCTCCAATAAACTACTTATCTTAAACTTATCTCCAATAAACTACTCAGAAAAAGCAGGAATGGCCCTATGGCTCACGTGGTAGAGTGCTAGCCTTGAGCAAAAGGAGCTCAGGGACAGCTCCCAGGCTGAGTTTAAGCCACAGGACAGGCAAAAAAAAAAAAAAAAAAAAAAAAAAATCCATAAATAAATATTTAAATACTTTAAAAATGAGTAAAGCTGGCACCAGTAGCTCATGCCTATAATGCTAGCTACTCAGGAAGCTAAGATCTGGTTCAAAGCCAGCCCAAGCTCAAAGAGCTGTGAGACTCTAGTCTCCAATAAACCATTCAGAAAACAGGAAGTGGTGCTGTGACTCAAGTGGTAGAACGCTAGCCTTGAGCTGAGGGAGGCACCCAGGCCCAGACCAACAACAACAACAAAAAAAGCAATTCAGTAGACATTACAATACTTGACTACAGAACCACAGCAACAAAATATGGTAATGTTTAGAAGACAGACTCTTCCACAAAGAGTGCTAAGAAATCTGCACATGTAGAATACTGAAACTAGATCCCCGTATCTCTCAGTACAAATATTAATTCAAAATGGATCAAAGATCTAACTGTAAGGCTGAAACTCTGAAGCTACTAGAGCAAACTGTTACATTCATATACCTTACTTTCTAAGAAAGACAAATAATTAACTTGATATCTGCAGGTCAAAACATCTATTGACTTGAGTGTCTGCCAGGTAACACTGGTCTTGGGAATCAAAATATACACAAGATAAACTTACAACAATGCTTTGCTCATATACAAATCTTTCTTGGTGTTTGCTAAAACAGAAGGTCCTCTGAATAACTATTCTCTCATATGGTCTCAACTCTATGCAATGACAAAGATTCTCTCTACACCTATTCTCCATCTGGCTACTTTTTCTTCAAAGATGTCTCTGTGCACTTTTGACTTCTAGCCACTAAGCTACATTACCAGTCCATTTAGCTCTTTATTAATCTGCAAATGTATCTCTTTAAGCTATTTCTATTTGTTTTCTGAAAGGATACACATTTCCATACTCTGAAAACAGCACTAAAATCGTAAAGATTTTGTAACACTTTGAGCACCACCAAGTGCAAGTAATTTAACATGAATGCCCTCATACATAGTGTATTTTTATTTATTAATTTTTATGTGTGTTTATGTGTGTGCTCACGTGTCCATTTTCCCAACAGTTCTGAGACTTGAATTCATGGCCTCGAGATGTCCCTGAGTCTTTATTTTTACTCAAGATTAGTGCTCTACAACTGGAGTTACAGCACCACTTCCAGCTTTTTGTTGGTTAATTAGGAGGAGAGTTTCATGAATTTTCATGCCAGGGTTGGCTTCAAACCATGATCTTCAAATCTTAGCTTCCTATGTAGCTAGTATTACAGGCTTTTATTTGTTTCTTTAAAAAATACAAAAAAGTGCATTGCTGGGCATCGGTGGCTCATGCCTATAATCCTAGGTACTCAGGAGGCTGAGATCTGAGGAAAGCAGTTCGAAGCCAGCCCAGGCAGGAAACTCTGTGAGACTGTTATCTCCAATTAACAAAGGGGAGAAAAAAGCCAAAGTGGTAGACCACAACCTTTGAGCAAAAAAAGCTCAAGGATAGTACCCATGCCAGAATATCCACACCAACACACAAAAATAAAAAGAAAAATAAAAAATAAAAACGAGGGCTGGGAATGTGGCTTAGTGGTAGAATACTTAGTAGTAGAGTGGTAGAAAAAGCTGGAAGTGGCACTGTGGCTTAAGTGGTAGAGTACTAGCCTTGAGCTAAAGAACCTCAGGGACAGAGAGCCCAGGTCCTTAGTTCAAGCCCCAGGACTGGCAAAAAATAAAAAATAAAAAAATAAAAAAAGATACAAAGCATTTTTTTTAATGAAAGTAAAATGAGATGAAGGGGATAGTCTGAAGTAACGTTTTTTGGCCTAATAACAAACATTCCCAACAGTCAAACAATATCCCCATCTAGTGGTCAGTAGAATAACTACAGGCTTACTAAATACAAATTAAATGTGAACTACACAGAAGAAAAAAGCTATTGGAACAATAAATGCCGCTTTCAGATTTACATAATCATGCTAAGTGGAAGTCAAAATGTTGCAAGTAAATTAGAATGGACACAAACTTTATATAAAGGTTTTCTAGCCAGATACCCTGGCTCACACCAGTAATCCTAGCTACTAAATTGGCTGAGATCCAAGGATCACGGTTCAAAACCAGCCTGGACAGGAAAGATCATGAGACTCTTACCTACAATTAATCAGCAAAAAGTTGGAAGTGGAACTACAGCTCAAGCAGTAGAGCACCTAAACTATGAGCAAAAACTCTTCAGGGAAAACACCCAGGCCCTGAGATCAAGCCCTAGGATTGGAACGATAGATAGATAGATAGATAGATAGATAGATAGATAGATAGATAGATAGATAGATAGATAGATAGATAGATAGATAGATAGATAGATAGATAGATAGATAGATAGATAGATAGATCCCTATTATTAATATTCTTTTATTAATTTTATTTTTCTTTTTCTACTTTTTATTTTTTTATACTGTATTTTTTCTAGCAGTTTTTACTCATTTTTTAAAATCTTCAATTTTATCTAATATTTATCTTAACTGCTCTTATTTATACATTGCTTTTCTTCATTTTTCAACTGGGTTTTTTGGGGAGGGGGTCGGTGGTGGGGCTTCAACTCAGGGACTATACACTATCTCTGAACTTTTGTGCTCAAGAATAGCACTCCACCACTTTGAGCCAACACGCCACTTCCTCTGTTGCTTTTGTTTTTGTTTTTAATCTCTTGTTAGTACACAAACATAGACAAGAAACCAATGTAAAAGAATGCAGAACACAGAAATATGCCCACATGAGCTGGGAACGTGGCTTGTGGTAGAGCATTGCTTAGCATGCGCAAAGCCCTAGGTTCAATTCCAGTACCACATAAACCAAAAAAGCTAAAGTGGTGCTGTGGCCCAAGTGGTTAAGAGTGCTAACCTTGAGCAAAAGAAGTTCAGGAACAGTGCCCAGGCCCTGAGTTCAAGCCCCCAGGACTGGTTTTTAAAAAAAGAAAAGAAATATGTCCGCACAACTGTAGCCATCTGGTTATCAATAAAGGCACCAAAATCATAACTAATAAATGGTGCTAAAAGACTGAGTATCCAAATGTTGACAATTGAAACCAGATTCCTATTTCTTACCCTGTATACAAATCAATGCAAACTGAACCTAATTGAAATTAAATCCTGAAACTTTGAAACTACTAAGGGAAAGCAAGAGGAAGAACTTGAAGACATAACAAGCAACAATATTCTGAACAGAATTCCAATAGCTCAGGAGATAGCAAGAACTGACAGATGGGAACCTGGGGTATTAGCTCAAGCAGTAGAGTACATATCTAGCCAAACCGAGACCCTAAGCTCAGACCTCAGCATCATAACAAAAACAAAACAAACAACACAAGACAATTCCAAAGCTTCTACACAGTAAATGAAACAATTAACAAACTAATGTGGCAGCCCACAAAAACAGGAGAAAAATTTTCAATCTACTACAAAAACCCAAAACAACTTATGGTCAAGGCATGGTAATACATGCCTATAATGCTAGCTATGTGGGAAGCAAATTGGAGGGTCACAGATGAAAGCTAGCCCAGGCAAAAAAAAAGTTAGCTACATCTCATCACAATGCACAAGCCAGGTAAGGTAAAATACACCTATAAATACGTAGCTGTGTGGGAAATGTAGGCAGGAGGATTATGAGACTAATAATGCATAATAAAAAATTTTTAAATAAATAATAAAACAAAAGTAAAAAGAACTAGGAATGTGGTTTAAGTAGAAAAGTGCTTTTCTAGCCAAGATCCTGGGCTCATATATTAGTACCAACAAAGATGAAAAATGTAAAATACGGGGCTGGGAAGGTGGCTCAGTGGTGGAGTGCTTGCCTTACATTCATGAAGCCCTGGGTTCGATTCCTCAGCACCACATAAGCAGAAAAAGCCTGAAGTGGTGCTGTGGCTCCAGTGGTAGAGTTCTAGCCGTGAGCTGAAGAGCTGAGGGACAGCACCCAGGCCCAGAGTTCTGGCCCCACAACCCGCAAAAAAAAAACGAAGTAAAATACTGCTTGACCTTACTCCTTCAACTAAAAATGATAAAATGTGTGAACAAAAATCTTTTGCCCATCAAGATATTTCAAAGGAGTATTACGGTGATTTACCAGAGTCATTCCGTAAGTATGAGGACATGGCAGGGATGAGGCAGGACTGGCTGAGAAGTTCCAGCAGCACAGAAGGCAAGGCATTGCTGTTCTGTCCTCTACTCTCAGGAGATGATGACGCCTCTCCATTTACTGCACCACTGACAGGGTTTATGTAACTTGCAAGAACCTAAAAACAAAAATTATTGAAAGGAGACTGTATTTAGCTTCACTTAGATTATAAGTCAATACTTTGCTAGACATTCAAACTCAATACTCAAAAACATATCTACTATCCAATGAACGACATGTTTTGAAAAAAAATTTTCTGCTTGACTTTTCAAAACAGAATGATGTTTTGCTTCAGAGTATTGCTACAAAATATGTTTGCCCTTTATATAACCACAGAGAAGCAATCAATCTAAGGACTAAAAAATGTAGAAGCACTTCTTACATTATTTATGATTATTTTGAGGACATAGGCACATTAAAAAATGATCTATCATTCTTGAATTACAGAAAATAACACTCAAAACATGGACTGACTTCCATTAGCCCATATGGGAACTGAGGCTAAATACTTTTTCATGTATCTTTACCCATTTCTTTCTTTTTTTTTTTTTTTTGTCGATTGTGGGGCTTTAACCCTTAGTCCAGGTATTGTCCTTTGTGCTTCAGCTCAAGGCTAGTGCTCTACCACTTGAGCCACAGCGCCACTTCCGGTTTTCTGAGTGGTTTATTGCAGATAAAAGTCTCATGGACTTTCCTGCTTTCCTGACCCAACTGGCTTTGAACCATTATCCTCAGATCTCAGCCTCCTAAGTAGCTAGGATTACAGGTGTGAGCCACCGGCATTCTCTTTACTCATTTCTATGCTAAGACTTTCAATCCTGGCTAAACTTGCTTGATTCTAGAAATAAATGATAATTAGAGACACAAAAACGGTAACAGGGAAGCCAGGCACTGGTGGCTCACGCCTGTAGTCCTACCTACTCAGGAAGCTGAGATCTGAGGATCACAGTACAAAGCCAGGGCAAGTCTGTGAGACTCTTATCTCCATTTAACCATCAGAAAAGCGGAAGTGGCACTGAGATTGTGGCTGTGGAAATAGCTGAAGTGGTAGAGTGCTCGCCTTGAGCTGAAGAGCTCAGGGACAGTGTCCAGTCACAGAGTTCAAGCCCCATGACTAACAACAACAAAAAAAAAGTAACAGGACTGGGGATGTAAGCAAAAACTTAAAAAGATTAGAAGTGAGAGCCCAATCCTTGTCCCATGACAGCTTAGAATATACTGGGAACCAGGATCAAAAGTAAGCATGAAGTGGCTGAAAATGAGTTAAATACATCATCACTAATTTAAAATTAATATAATATAAATCAGTAATAGTTACCACAGGCAATATCAACTGAACAAACATACCTGCAGAAGACAGGTAACATGTTCTTCTTCCAGCCTCTGTTTAGTTAAGGCCTGTTCCACATCCCACCCAGAAGCTGTAGAACCTGTACCAAAGCCAGTCCCTTTGGCCCAGTACAGCTGTTGTTCTTCTGTTGATGTAGGGTTATGAGAGCTTGACACCTGTGGCTTGTATTAGTAATAAAAAAATTATTAAACTTGGTTTTCATCAAAACCCTATCAAGGGGGCTGGGAAGGTGGCTCAGTGGTAGAGTGCTTGCCCCACATGCATGAGGCCCTGGGTTCGATTCCTCAGCACCCATAAAGAGAAGAAAAAAAAAGCCAGAAGTGGCACTCTGGCTCAAGTGATAGGGCCCTATCCTAGAGCTGAAGAGCTAAGGGACAGCACCAGGGCCCAGAGTTCAGGCCCCACGACCAACCACCCCCCCCAAAAAAAAACCTACAAATAAACCTATCGAATAACTATTGATTAGCAATCACATACATACATACATACATACATACATACATACATACATACATACATATATCCCAAAGAAATGAAAACTAGTACTAGAACAAACATCTACCAATTCAGCCATGACTCCAGATTACCATTTTGCTGGTTAACTGACAGATCAAGTCTCAAAAGACTTTCTGCCTAGGATGACTCTAAAATTGATCCTCTAGGTCTTAGATAATTATGTAACTAGGAATATAGGTGTAATCGATTGGATCCAGGATGTATTAACATGTACACTTCTTATATCTAATGAAGAAACATCCCTTTTGTATCAACAATAATTTTTATTATGACTCCATTGACATGAAGTCATATACACTTTTTGTTGGGGGGGGGGGGGGGCGCGGGGAGTAGGGTGGTGGTCAGTGCTGTCCAGAAACCATGATCCTCCTGATTTTGATTTCAGCCTCCCAAGTAGCTAGGATTACAAGCAAGAGCCAACAGCGCCTAGTTAATGCTGGTTTTCTTATTGCACTGCAGGGTTACTATAGTTAGCAATAACATATAATGTATTGTGTATTTCAAAAGATCTAAAAGAGAAGGTTTGGAAGGCTCTTATTATAAAGAAATGGTAAGGCAGAAGATAAGCTAATTAATGACTAGATCATAACATAATGCTGCCTTGAGAACCATAAATATGTACAATTATGTGCTGATTTTTTTTTTTGGTAGGTCGTGGGGCCTGAACCTGGGCCTGGGTCCTGTTCCTGAGCTCTTCAGCTCAAGGCTAGCGCTCTACCACTTGAGCCACAGCACCATTTCCGGCTTTTTTTTCCCCCTGCTAATGTGGTGCAGAGGAATCAAATCCAGGCCTCATGCATGTGAGGCAAGTACTCTATCACTGAGCCACCTTCCCAGACCCTGTGTATCAATTTTTTTTAAGTTCTAAATTGGCTGCTTCTCTCACTATGGGTGTTTAATAAATAATAAAGGCATTCATCTTTGTTTTCTGCAAACAGGTACTGAATATATATTTTACATATAAAATACACCATATGTGTATACACACACACACACACACACACACACACACACACACACACACACACACACACACACACACACACACACACACACACACACACACACACACACACACACACACACACACACACACACACACACACATATATTTTTGGTCATGGGGCTTGAATCCTGGGCCTAGGTGCAGCTCCTGAGCTCTTTAGCTTAAGGTGAGAGCTCTGCCATGTGAGCCATAGCACCACTTCTTGTTCTCTTGTGGTTAACTGGAGATAAGTAGCTCAAGGATTTTCCTGCCCTGGCTGGCTTTGAACCATGATCCTCAGATCCCAGCCTCCTAAGTAGCTAGGATCACAGGCATGAGCCACTGGGGCCTGGCATATTTTATATGGTATCTATTTAGACTTAAGCACATAACATTTTTAAACTGTACAACACAAAATTTTCACTTTAGTTCAATATACTATTAAAGTAATTTACCATTACATACATACACGTCATACTTTATAAGGTTGTAGAAATATCACATGTAAGAAAATCATGTATATACAAACACACATATGTACATACACACACAGACTTGGGTATCACTCAGCTAGCTTGTGTTTATACTTATACATGTAAAATAGTTTCATGGTGAATTTTAATACAAGCTAATATGCATTTCTTTCTTTAAAATTGCCTCCAGTACCCTTATCAAAATAAAGTAGAACTATATCAAACTTCTGGACTGATATGGGAAGAAATTATATTATTGCACTGTTGCATTTTCTAACTCATAGGAGATAAACATATGCAAAGAAATTCAAGCATTTTTATTAATTTTTTGTTTATGTGGTACTAAGAAATTGAACCCAGGGCCTCATGCATGCTAGGCAAGCACTCTACTAGCCACATTCCCAGCTGAAGCTTTTTTTTTTTTTTGGTCAGTCATGGGGCCTGAACTCTAGGCCAGGGTATTGTCCCTCAGCTCTTCAGCTCAAGGCTAGCGTTCTACCACTTGAGCCACAGCGCCACTTCCAGCTTTGTCTGCTTATGTGGTACTGAGGAATCAAACACATGGCCTTATGCATGCAAGGGAAGCACTCTACCACTGAGCCACATTCCCAGCCCTGAAGCATTTTAAAATATATTTTCTTTTTTTGATTAATACATAGGTCTTTTCTTGTTTTGATGTTAGTCTCATAGTTACATGAATTACAATAGATTTTAATACATTGACAATACATAATATATTATATTCTCATAAAGCACAATTAAGCCACTACTTTTAGGATTTTCTATAACCTCAATGAAGTTATCTAGAAATAACTAGAGTTTAGTTGGTTATTTGGTTGGTTGTTTAGTCCTTTTGTTACTATACTACTGCACTGGTTAGAACTCACCAATCAATAAAGAATGTAAGTCTCTAAAATAAGGAAAAAAGGTATCACAACTAAAAATTCATAGTATCTTAGCAAAGAGAAAAGCTTAGTAAGGGTTAAATCTCTTCTTTCAAGGAGATGAGTTAATCTGTGATTTTTCTGAATAAGTCTCTAAAACAGACCAAGATAAGGAAACCTACCTCTGTTTGATTGAGGGTAGAGTTTGGAACTCGTGGGGCATGGTGGCTCAGAGCAGAGAGACAGACAAGAATGAGATGCAGTGCTCCAATTTCCAATGCCATCCGCCTTAGAAGCACACCATCATCCGTTGTCAAAGGTGTAGCACTAAATAAGCTACGAAGGACATGGAAAGGAAGGGTTGGAAGCACGTTGGCAGATGGAGATTGGAGAATATGACCTAGATTGAAAAGAGAAAAGGAGTCAAAATATTAAAAAATAAAAAAATTAAAGCTACAAACAGGGTTTTGCTGCTATTGTTGCTGGTGTTTCCTTTTTGGTCTTTTTTTTGGGGGGTGGAGATTAGGGGGATACAGAAAGGTAGGAAGGAAGGGCAATGCAATATGCTATGTAACTTGTGGGCAGGGATATGAGGGGAACAACTAGGGGAAAGGAAGAATGACATTGTCCAAAGAAAGAAATGTACTCATTACCTAACTTATGAAATGGTAACAGCTCTGTACAACACCTTAATAATAGCAATTAAATCCTACAGCCAGGTGCCAGTGGCTCACGCTAGTAATCTTAGGAGGCTGAGGTCTAAGGATCATGGTTTGAAAAAAGTCGTCAAGACTCTTTTTTTTTTTTTTTTTTGGGTCCGGTCGTGGGGACTGAACTCTGGGCCTGGGCGCTGTCCCTCAGCTCTTCAGCTCAAGGCTAGTGCTCTACCACTTGAGCCACAGCTCCACTTCCGGCTTTTTCCTTTTTGCTTATGTGGTGCTGAGGAATCGAACCCAGAGCCTCGAGCATGCAAGGCAAGCGCTCTACCACTGAGCCACCTTCCCAGCCCCTCGTCAAGACTCTTATCTCGAAATAACCACCAGGGTTGGGGGAAGGCAAAAGTAGAGCTGTAGCTCAAGTGGTATAGTGCTAACCTTAAGCAAACAGCTTAGGGACAGGGCCTGAGCCCTGAGTTCAAGCCAGAGAACACAAACCACACAACACAAACCACACAACACACACACACACACACACACACACATACCACGTACTTATATAAAAGACTACAAATTAATAATTATAGAGAATTATATTATAAAATTTATTAATAAACAGACTAGCACAGAGAGAATAGAAACAATCTGAAATTTAATAAAAACTAGTGCCATGAAAAGCACTTTATAAGACTTTTTTTTTAAAATTTTTGGTCAGTCATGGAGCCTGACCTCTAGGCCTGGGCACTGTCTCTTAGCTCTACCACTTGAGCCATAGCACCACTTCCGGCTTTTTCTGCTTTATGTGGTGATGAGGAATTGAACCCAGGGCTTCATGCATGCAAGGTAAGCACTCTACCACTGAGCCACCTTCCCAGCCCCTGTAAGACATAAATTCTGAAAGCAATTTGAATACTTATGATAAGTAATAACTAGAGATTATCAAAATTATGACAAAGTAAAATTGATCACTAAAGAGAAGGGATAGGTTAAGAGAGATGGGAGACAATGTTGTCAGATACTTTGTACTCATATACTGTTTTGTAGAAAGGGAACTTCTTTGTACAACTACTTAAAGGTAATTAAAAAATTTTGGAAAAAAATTGATCACTAAAAAATAATTCAAAGTTTCTAAAAACAGTAAGAAAATAACTGCTTAACTTGGAAATCATTTTCACATAAAAGACAATGAACAATTGAAACAATTCCCTTTTTTAGTCAGAAAGAGGTTCTATGTTAAGTAAAAAATGGTACCTAAATGGTGGATGAGGCCTATGCAGAAAAGGTACAATCATGTCTTTCAAGAAATACTCTTACATATTCACTAAGAATAAGTCTGAAGTATCACAAAGGCAATTCTTTTTCTGTATAGGAGCATGCTTACTGTCATTAACAATCTTAAATACCATGAGTCTCTAGCTACTTAAATGTACCTTGAATGTTTGATGCCTTAAGTATTTTAAGATACATAATTTTATTGGATTAAATATAATTTGTGATATAGGGTTTAACAGTGTGGGATTTTTTTTTTGGGGGGGGGAATCCGTCATGGGACTTGAACTCTGGGTTTGGATGCTGTCCCTCAGCTCTTCAGCTCAAGGTGAGTGCTCTACCACTTGAGCCACAGTGACACTTCAGTTTTCTAGTGGTTTATTGGAGATAAGAGTCTCACGGACTTTCCTGCCTAGGTTGGCTCCTCAGATCTCAGCCTCCTGATTCGCTAGGGTTACAGGCATGAGCCCCCGGCCCTGGGCACAGTGTGGTATTTATAAACAATGCAAGAAATAAACTTTACTAAGAATATGATAAAATAAAAAAGAAACTATTACTCTTTTGGGGGACCAGTCACAGGGCTTGAACTCAGGGCCTGGGCACTGTTTCTAAGCTTCTTTCGCTCAAAACAAGCACTTTACCACTTGAGCCACAGTGCCACTTCCAGCTTTTCTCAATAGTTTATTGGAGATAAGAGTCTCAAAGCCTTGCCTGCCTGGGCTGGCTTTGAACTACGATCCTAGACCTTAAGAGTCCTGAGTAGCTAGGAGTATAAGCATGAGCTACGGGCAGCTGGCTGAAAGTATTATGTTTTTGTATAATAGTATTAATGTAATTGTTATTAAACAAATAATTCAAGATGAAGATAACCCAAACAAAATTCTACTTTTGCTATGGTATTTAAGTCCCTTCTCTCCCTTCCACCCTACCCCTTCTCTCTGATCTCCTCCTCTCTCCTCCTCGGCCAGTAACAATGCCAAGCCAGTGGAAAGCATCATTTTGGTTTTCTTCAATTACTGTTTTTATTACATAGCTTACTTTACTATAATATTTTCTGAATTTTGTTCTTTTCGATCTATTTTACCAGATTCACTTAAAATTTTTTTTAAAAAGCCGGGCACTGGTGGCTCACGCCTGTAATCCTAGCTACACAGGAGGCTGAGATCCAAGGATCATGGTTCAAAGACAGCCTGGGCAGGAAACTCCAAACTCCATGAGACTCTTATCTCTAATAAACCACTAGAAAACCGGAAGTGGTGCTGTGGCTTAAGCAGTAGGGTAGAGCACTCGCCTTGAGCTGAAGAGCTGAGGGCCCCACGGCCGACAATAAATTAAACAAACAAACTAATAAACCTTCCATGCTGCTACTTTGTTTAACATGTAAAGTTCTTAATAAACCTGTAAATCTAACTCTAAGACTAATTTTTATACAAATTCTCATTGGCTAACTTTTCCCCTATGATATTATATTCTCAGCTTCCAAACACCACTGGGACCATTCCATTTCTGAAATGCAAATCTAAATCTCATTTTCCAAGACCCCACCAAAAATTATCTTGTCTTCCATCACTGGATAGAGCCAAAAAATAGCTTCATATCTCTGAGCCTCCATAATACTATATATGTGTGCTCAGGCTTTTTATAATTTGGTAAAAATTATGTACTTCTGCACTGGTATGACTGATGACATTAGCTTCTAGAGGGTAGATCTACCTATATAACCCACGCAGCAGTGTTTTGGTTTTCTGGTGTTATTGGGGTTTGAAGTCAGAGCCTTTCACTTGCTAGGTAAACAATCTATCACTTGACCCATGCCTTCAGCCCAATAGTTTTAAAAGAAATATTCGTTCTTTAGGATTTATTATGTCTAATAATTAAAAAAATGAAAAAAGCCACCATTATCAACAAATCAGCTAATAGTTTTGCTATGAAAGAAGTGAATAACTTCAGCCATTCTACTTGTGTTAATATAATTAATAAATATACTTACTTCCTTCTCCATCATCTGTTACTCCCAAAACCAATCGAAGAAGGCACTGGGCATGTTTCCTTTCTTTCAACAATACTTCAGCATAACCCGGAAGACGAAGAAATAATCCAAAAGCAGCCAAAGAATGGGCAGGTATGGGAGACATCGTCTGCACTGCTGACTTGATAGGTGGGGGCTCAGCGGCAATAGTTTCTGGAGCTTCATAAACTAATTCTCCTGACTGTTCAATAGTCACCCATTCAAACTGGTCACTATCTTTTGGCTTTTCCTGAGTAGTAGATGTTACTACTGGAGCACTCACCTATGGGAGGAATAGAATATGTTTGGTTATTTGTATGTTTTAACCTTAAGTTCAAATTTTAAACAGCTGACTTCAATCTCTAAAAGCACAACAATCTAAAGATTTAAAGAAAACCAAGCCATTTAAAAAAACACCCAAACACTTATGGCAAGAGTATGATAGTATCTGCAATTATTTCTATGTTACAAGATGTATTTTCCTTGGTGAAATTAGTTACGTATATATTCTTTGAGAGCTTTTAAATATCTTCTCACCAAAGGTTCCTTTATTTATTTTTTATGTTTGTGCCTGTCTTGGGGCTATTCTTGTGCTCTACCCTTTTGAGCCAAGGCTTCACTTCTGGTTTACTGCAGGTTAAATGGAGATAAGCAGTCTCAGGAACTTTTTGGCCCAGGCTGGCTCCCAACAGCAATCTTTAGATGGCAGCTTCCTGAAAGGCTAGAATTACAAGTTTGAACCATCTGTGTTCTCGTTTAGTTTTCCTTTTTTGTTGTTGTTGTTGGTCAAGGGGCTTGAACTCAGAGAGTGTGGGTGCTGTCCCTGAACTCTTTTACTCAAGGCTAGCACTCCACCACTTTGGGCCACAGAACCACTTCCAGTTTTCTGGTAGGGTTGCTGCTTTATTATAATCAATGAAGTATACTATACTGAATTCTGATTTAGGAAAATAATTTTTATTGAGCAATGATAATCTTCAAAATGTTGGAGCTTCTGCCTAATTTTTTTTTTTTTGGGGGGGGAGTGTGTCTGGTCATGGGGCCTGAATTCTGGGCCTGGGCGCTGTCCCTCAGCTCTTCAGCTCAAGGCTAGCGCTCTACCACTTGAGCCACAGTGCCACTTCTGGCTTTTTTCCTTTTTTCTTATGTGGTGCTGGGGAATCCAACCCAGGGCCTCATGCATGCAAGGCTAGCGCTCTACCACTGAGCCACCTTCCCAGCGCCGCTTTTGCATAATTATTCAAGTACTTTTTACAGTTATATAAGTTACAAGTTATACAAGTACTTTTTACATTATAAAGTTAACTCATTATCTTATCAGTGACCTTAAGACACTGATATAGCTCTACAAATGCAAACTGTAAAACTGACTGATTTTTATACAAATTTTCATTGGCTAACTTCTCCCATCCAATATTATATTCTCAGCTTCCAAACAATGTTGGGACCATTCCTTCTTTCTGAAATACAAACATAAATCCCATTTTCCTTAATTTAAAATTTTAAATAGTCTTAAATTTTAAATAGTAGAATACTTTGGCTAGGAGTGTGACTCAGTGATAACAGTGCTTGCCTAGCATGCAAGAAGCCCTGGATTCAATTCCTCAGTACCACATAAACTGAAAAAGCTGAAGTGATGCTGTGGCTCAAGTGGTAGTGTGCTAGTCTTGAGCAAAAGCAGCTCAGAGATAAGAAGCTCAGCGACAGTGAGCAGGCCCTGAGCTCAAGTCCCAGGACTGGGAAAAAAAATTAAATTAAAAAATAAATAGTAAAATAGCTAATGAGTACATATTTTGGTGTGTGGACCCAAAGAAGATATGCTTAAATATTAACCCAATTATCTGCGATGGTCCTTTGCAAAAATAATCAAGTTAACAAGAGGCAAAACTGGTTTAAAGAGACTCAATTCAATGACCAGTATCAATGAAATCAGTAAGAATAATCTATGTCATTTACAACTCCTAATATTCTGGCCTTCCTCCTTATTAATTAAAAAACAAAAAGACAAGGACAGCACATATATCAATGGGAGTAACACAAGTGAGCATAAATACAGGTTAAAACATATTTTATGAAATTAGCTAACCTGAAAGTACCAGCTAAGATAGAAGTCACACTTAAAAAGGAGTATATGAGTGGCACTATATACTATTTTACTTGTCTATTTCTAATAGTAGCTACAATTAATATCACATCGAAAAGAAGTACAGAAACAAGAATGCTAGCATGACAGAAATAAAATCAAGACAAAGTGGCTTTGTCTTCCAGGTGTCTTCGGTATCAGCTAATCCTCACAATACTCTATACAAGTGACTTAGAGAAAGTTACCCAGTGCTCAAAAATTGCAATGCCAAACAAATAAATTGCTGTGGCAAGGCGATTTCACAAAGGTGAATGCCAGTTAAAAATCCAAGAATAAAGGGCTTCCATATGGAATGATATACTGCATAAGGGATTTTATCTTACCTGTTGAATTACTTCAGGATACAGCATGGGTAGCCTTTCTGCAATAAGAGCAAGCCCACCCATTCCTGCAAAAACTTGTAATGGTGACTGAATGGGACAGGTTTCAAGTAGAGATTCATCCAATATCCCATCCATACACTCATCACTTGGAGTGAGAGCTTCATCTTCTGGGCAACTACCAAGTAAGTCTCCATGATCTATACAACAAATCATTAAAAACAAAAAGAAAAAATATGTTTGTAACATTATTATAAACCACTGGTATCAAGGCTTTCTCTATACGCAACAAAAGAACATAAATATCAGACGTCCAGATATGGCTAGATTAAAGCTAAGTATGTAATAACCTTTAAGTTACTTCTGCAACAGCCTTCCATAGTTTTCATATTCCAAACATGGTTCATGACCAGGCACCAGTGACTTACTGGTACTTACTCTAATTGTAGCTACTCAGGAGGCTGAGACCTGGAGGCTCACAATTAAAGTAAGCCTAAGCACAAACACCACAAGACTCCATCTCTAAAAATAATCAGAAACACCAAAGGCCAGACTGGAGAAATGGCTCAAGTGGTAACACCAGCAATGAGCAAAGCTAAGCTGAGAAAGGGAGAAAAGTCTAGAGTTCAAACCCCAGTATAGGAGTGGTGCTGTGGCTCAAGTGGTAGAGCGCTTGCCTTGAGCTGGAGAACTGATAGCGCCCAAGACCAGAGTTCAAGCCCCACGATCCACAAAAAACAAAACAAAACAAACCCCAGTATAGGCAAAAAAAAAAAAAAAAAAAAAAAAAAGAGAGAGAGAAGGAATCTTAGTAATATACTTGGAGTATGCTCTAAAGTTTTACAATAAGCAAAATTGTATGACAAAGATTTCTCTTACTGAAAATTCAGAATTATACCATGTTGGTTGATGTTTAATTGGCCAACGAAGAAAACCAAAAGGTTAGTATTGCAACCCGCAACAGACATTATAAATCTTGTAAAAGTAGAGGAATACAATCCTGCTGACAAAGTGAGAAAAAGAAATATACTGACATTTATTAAAAAATAAAAATAGCTATTAACTAAAATATGAACTATAATGATAAAGACTGAAACTTTATGAATATCCACAACCATACTCACTGCTTAAACAATCAGAATATTTAAAGAAATGAAGAACATTTAAAATTTCATTATAACCATAAAAATAGCCAAAAGACATGCATTTTAATATATTTAATGGAAAATATAAGTAAGAGAATTAAAAGAGAAAGGCACTAGTGGCTCACGCCCATAATCTTAGCTACTGAAAGGCTGAGATCTGATGATTGCAGTGCAAAGCCATCCTGGGCAGAAAAGTCCCTGTGAGACTCTTAGCTCCAATTAACCACTCAGAAACTGGAAGCAGTGCTGTGGCTCAAGTGGTAGAGTGCAAGCCTTGAGCACAAAGAGGCTCAGAGACAGTGCTCAGGCCCTGAGTTCAATCCCCTAGTCTGACCAAAATAATAATAATAATAATAATAATAATAATAATAATAATAATAATAATAATAATAATAATAATAAAAAGATAAGAAAATGTGTGATCCTAATTCTGTATGAGGAAAAATGTTTATGAGCATGAAATACAACTCAATATAATTTATCACTAAAATGTAATTTAGTATTATTACTGTGACTATAAAATGACAATTCAAGCTGAGCTCACGCAAGTAGTCCTACCTACTCAGGAAGCTGAGATCTTAGAATATTGAATCAAAACAAGTCCAGGTAGACAAATGCAAGAGATAGTTATCTCTAATTAACCAGTAATATGCTAGAAGTGAAAGTGTGGCTTAAGTGGCAGAGATATAGCCTTGAAGAAAAATGTTCAAGGACAGTGTCCAGCCTCTGACTACAAGCCCCAGTACCAGCAGGAAAAAAGAAAGAAAAAAAACAAAGGGAATGAAAGGAAAGAGTGGGGAGGAAAGGAAAGGAAAGGAAAGGGAATGAAAGGAAAGAGTGGGGAGGAAAGGAAAGGAAAGGAAAGGAAAGGAAAGGAAAGGAAAGGAAAGGAAAGGAAAGGAAAGGAAAGGAAAGGAAAGGAAAGGAAAGGAAAGGAAAGGAAAGGAAAGGAAAGGAAAGGAAAGGAAAGGAAAGGAAAGGAAAGGAAAGGAAAGGAAAGGAAAGGAAAGGAAAGGAAAGGAAAGGAAAGGAAAGGAAAGAAAGGAAAGGAAAGGAAAGGAAAGGAAAGGAAAGGAAAGGAAAGGAAAGGAAAGGAAAGGAAAGGAAAGGAAAGGAAAGGGAAAGGAAAAGGGAAAAGGAAAAGGAAAAGGAAAAGGAAAAGGAAAAGGAAAGGAAAGGAAAGGAAAGGAAAGGAAAGGGAAAGGGGAAAAGGGAAAGGGAAAGGGAAAGGGAAAGCGAAAGGAAAAGGGAAAGCGAAAGGAAAAGGAAGGGGAAAGGAAGGGGAAAGGAAGGGGAAAGGAAGGGGAAAGGAAGGGGAAAGGAAGGGGGAAGGGGAGGCAAGGCAAGGCAAAGGCACAGAAACAGGAAGGAATTAAAAATTAAAAGTAAATCACTCAGACAAAAAGAATGTATCTCGCGAATGGAATGAAAACACAAATTAAGTCATTAGCTATAGAAACTGCTATATATATATATATATATATATATATACATATATTAGAAACTGCTATATTTTATTTTTAGAAACTGCTATATTTTAATGACTATAATTTGTAAAGTAATATGACCACACATACCTTTTTCAGGGTGTAGTCTTTTAAAAGAATCTGTTTTTGACAGGCTTGGGTCTGTGATAACTCTTGATCCCAATTTAACAGTCAGATCTATTGAACGGTAACCCTGAGGAAGTTTTCGGTCATAGAGGAGAGTTAAAAGCTGGGCAAGTGTCATTTCTGCTGGCAATGGCTGGCCTAAAAATGAAATGACTTAAGTTAATCCAAGACAGCGAAGCATTTACTTGTCTTGATTTACTCTATTACATACTAGTTTTACTGTAACACACGAACAAGTTTGATTCAGGCACGAAGTTCAATACAATTTAAAACTAGTTATTGGAAAGTCTTATTTCTGACATGTGAAGAGTATCTACACAAAGTATTAAAGTAAGATATCATAGGAAGACAGAAACAAAGGAACAGATGAAGATGTAATAAATCTAGGGTTGGCAAATATTTCCATAAAGGACCATGTAAGAGATCCTTTAATATGCACAGGCCTTATGGCCTATTATAACTACCACCTCTATGCCAAAGTATACAAATAGATAACACATTAATGTGTGGGGATAGCTGTATTCAAATAAAAACCCTATATTCAGCTGGGCGCTGGTGGCTCATGTCTGTAATCCTAGCTACTCAGGAGGCTGAGATATGAGGATGGCGGTTCAAAGCCAATCTGGGCAGAAGAGTCCAGACTCTTATCTCCAATTAACCACCAGAAAATCAGAAGTTGTACTGTGGCTCAAATGATAGAGCACTAGCCTTGAGCTGAAGAACTCCGGGACAGTGCCCAGGCCCAAAGTTCAAGACCCAGACTGAACAAAAAATAAACAAAAAAAAACCCAATATACAAAAGAGAGGTATCCCCCCCAGCAGAAACAACTTGTTTGACCTCTGCTATAAATGGGTAATGTAAAACTAAGAAAGAAAATCCATTCAGTTACTTAGCAGTTTGACTAGAGAACAGCAGGATATCATTTTGTCAATATAATTTGGTAAACAGGATATCATTTTGTCAATATAATTTGCCTTTGGTTGGAAAATCATATCATTTATTATTATATTGGGATTCTGCTTATCACAGAATCGATGCTAAAATTACACCTACAAAAATAGCCTCATATTCCTTTTTTTTCTGTCTAACCATTTTCTTAGTGTTTAACCATTTTCTCAGGGTTATCATATTAACTTCAAATGCCAGCAAATACGTAACTTGACAAGAAATAAAAATTCATTTTTCCCTTACTGGTTTTGAAAAGAACTATATGAAGAAAGTCTCACTCATTTGCCTCATGAAAAGCACCTGGTCAAAGACGCGTCTGGTGACTACACATATAATGAATATACCTGCATGATTAAAAGTTCTTTGATGTTTATTAATGGTGAATATTACCTGACAAGAGTTTGTGAAACAGATGAAACACTGGGACAGTAATTATTTTGTTGGCAGTCTCTGCACCTGAAGAAGTACTTCCTATTTTATCAGGAATGGTCCTCCCTCTCCTGGATGGTGGGCGACATGGTGTAGCTGAG
This sequence comes from Dipodomys merriami, assembly GCF_024711535.1. Lineage (NCBI taxonomy): Eukaryota > Metazoa > Chordata > Mammalia > Rodentia > Heteromyidae > Dipodomys > Dipodomys merriami. The sequence goes on along the minus strand of NW_027203048.1, from coordinate 14,152,594 downwards.
ACAGCACGTTTAGACTGGGATTTCAGCCCTGAAACAAAGTAAGAAAAATTATGGGTACCCAAGACCCTAATATCAAGTGTGTTTCCATATTATTTTAATAAACACACATTCCTAGCTAACACTACATTAAACAAATATTCCTTTAATCTAGTATCTAACCTTCCAATTCTGTTAGTCCTTATAATATACTATATATAATTTTGGCTATGCACGTAAAATTTATCCCAAATAGTAAAATTATTGCTAGTTGTTATAATGTATGAAATACAGATGATTGCCTATGTAGAATACACCTCTATATAAATTTGTATAAGCAATTTTGTACTGATTTTTCTGTAAGATAAAGTATACAGAAGTCTTCCTAATTAAGAAGTTATTTATTTATTTATTTAGGTAGTACTGAAGCTTCGACTAAGGCAAGCACTTGACCCAAAAAGGTCCTCATCAATATTTCTTTTTTTTTTTTGCAACAGAAATTGTTTATTGAAACTCCAGTTCTACAAAAGCGTGAAAAACCCAGATACAAAGCAGTGGCCAGAGAGGCCTGTGAAGAGAACACTTAGAGAGGAACCAGAAAAGAGGAAAGTCTTGGAGTAGGAAACTGAGGCCTCATCAATATTTCTAATCTTACTCTTTTTTCAAATAGGGTCTCATACTTATTCCTGAGCCAGCCTTGGACTATAGTCCTCTACCTTTGTTTCCTTAGTAATTATATCACCACAAGCCATGAGCTTATTTTTGAAAGAGGGTCTTACACAGAAAGGGAGGGGAGAAGGATGAACAAAAGCAATCATGCAATTCCGTATATACTACTATGTAACTTGGGGGCAGGGACAGGAAGAGGAAATTGAGTGACTGGGTGACTCGGGATCCTCAGATATCAGCTTCCAGAGTCACTAAGATTACAGGCATGAGCTACTGCAGCCCAGCTTGTAAATGAAAACTTTTAAGAATTCTTTTTCACCATGATTTTTGCATCCTTTTGAACAAAGATGTTATATAAAAACTCCTAAATACTTAGGGTACTTGTACAGGTATCACTAAGCCTTACCTAGGAGTAAGCGTTATCAAGTTTAAATATAAAGTACAAGTTATTCATACATGCTTAGTATCTGATGAAATTGAATAAACTTTGGGTATAAAATAATGACAGACTTGGGCTGGGAAGGTGGCTCGGTGGTAGAGCGCTTGCCTTGCTTGCCTGAGGCCCTGGGTTCAATTCCTCAGCACCACATAAGCAAAAAAGAAAAAAGCCGGAAGTGGCGCTGTGGCTCAAGTGGTAGAGCGCTAGCTTTGAGCTGAAGAGCTGAGGGACAGTGCCCAGGCTCAGAGTTCAGACCCCATGATTGGACCCCCTAAAATAATGACAGACTTTAGGTGCAACATATTAAAGTCTATTATTAAAACATTGTAAGTTAATTGTTTGCTTTAATGCATTGTATTACATGGATTTCCAATAAATATACACTGTTGAATTTTAGAAATCCTAATAAAATAAGAAGAAAAAAATAGCATACCTGAGGCAACAACAACACTGTAATTATCCTGAAATCCATTTTCTGCCTTAACTTTTTCTTTCTCTTCATGGTTTTTCTTTTCTTTGTCATCTTTTTGTTCACTAATTAGTTTAGCTGTGATACTTGGAGTATCTGTAAGAAAATAACTGTGAAAATTACACTACTTTTCTAAATCAATTAAAAAGAAAACAAAGTATTCAGAAAGGTTGTATAGATATTATCCAAACCAGAGTTCATATGAAGCAATTTAGAAGAAATGCGTTAAGTTAAAACCTGATGTTCATGAACAATTTACTAATAACCATAAAAAAATACAGTAACCACTTAACAATCACTAGAAAGTATCATACCAGAACTACTAAGACCTTTAGAAGAAGTTAGAAGTATTAGAATGAGTTCAACATGTGTGCACCTACATCTAATTCATCATTACAACACCATGAATATGAAGAAACAATATGTGTTTCCAAAGGGGGAAACAGCTTGAGTCAAACTCCTGATAAATGGTGAATGTCATTCATGGAGATTTCTATTCATGCTGCAAATACGAGTGTTTAGGAACTAACTGCTACTAATAGTAATTTTTACTTTGTTAATTTTATTAAAAATAAAAGGATAAAGAGATAACAAAATACATTTTCCTGCTCTATTTGAAATGCACATTAAAGGTTTTCACCATCTAATTTTTTTTTCATTACACAAGTATACAGCAAATTAGTAAATTTTTTCCTGGGGCTTGAACTCAGGGCCTGAGCTTCTTTTGCTCAAGGCTAGCACTTTACTACTTGAGCCACAGTGCCAGTTACAGCTTTTTTAGTTTATGTGGTACTGAGGAACCAAACCCAGGGCTTCATGCATGCTAGGCAAACACTCTACCACTAAGCCATACTCCCAGCCCAGTAAAAAGGGAAAAAAAAAAGTATGCCAGTGTCCATAGATCACATCTGTAATCCAAGCAATTCAAGAGGCTGAGATGTGAGGATGGAGGATCAAGCAAAGTATAAGGCCCTGAGTTCAAAACTCACTATCTCAAAAAAAGGGAAAGAAAAAAAAAAGCGGGGGTGGGGGGGTGGGGAGGGTGAGGTGTGGGGACGGATGGGAACTGGGCAATGGTGGCTCACACCTGTAATCCTAGCTACTCAGGAGGCTGAGATCTAAGGATCTTGGCCCCCCGGGGCAGGAAAGTCCGTGAGACTCTTATCTCCAATAAACCACTGGAAAACCAGAAGTGGTGCTGTGACTCAAGTGGTAGAGTGCTCGCCTTGAGCTGAAGAGCTGAGGGACAGTGCCCAGACCCAGAGTTCAGGCCCCACGACCCACAAAAAAAAAAAAAAAAAAAAAAAAAAAAGCGGAAGTGGAACTGTGGCTAAAGTGGAAGAGCTTTAGCCTTAAGCAAAAAAGTTCATAACCCAGGCTCTAAGTTCAAGCCATGGGCCAGGCCAAAAAAAAAAAAAAAAAATTATATAAAAATAAAAATAAGAAGGTAGTTAGATGTTAGAATTTAGCTATTCAGGAACCTAAAAGTTGAATAGCTTTGAATTCTTTTTTTTTAATTAATTTATTTTATTTTTTATTTTTTGGTCCGGTCGTGGGGCCTGAACTCTGGGCCTGGGCGCTGTCCCTCAGCTCTTTAGTTCAAGGCTAACGCTCTACCACTTGAGCCACAGTGCCACTTCCGGCTTTTTTCTTTTTGCTTATGGGGTGCTGAGGAATCGAACCCAGAGCCTCATGCATGCAGAGCCTCATGCATGCAAGGCAAGCGCTCTACCACTGAGCCACCTTCCCAGCCTGCTTTGAATTCTTAATTAGGAATTCAGAATTGTTTTTACTATGTAGCTATGACAGATTCTCTTTTTATTTTTCTAACACAGTTATGTCCCAAAAGATTTGTAGTGTTGAAAAGATTGAAACAGGGCTCAGTGGTAGACTCCTTGCCTCACATGCATGAGGCCCTGGGTTCAATTCCTCAGCACGACATAAGCAGGAGGAAAAAAAAAAGCCGGAAGTGGTGCTATGGCTCAGGTGGCAGTGCACTAGCCTTGAGCTGAAGAGCTAAGGGACAGCGCCCAGGCCCAGAGTTCAGGCCCCAGGACTGAACAATCCCCCTTCCCCCGCAAAAAAAAGATTGAAACAATCCAAGAATAAGACAGTATCTTTTGGAACAATTCCTATTTATAGTTTTGAGTACCTGAGAATATGCCAGTGAACTTTTTTTAGTTTTATTTTCAATTCTTGGCAATATGCTTGCTAAGGAAGTATGAAAAGGAGAGGGAGAAAGGGAAGAAGAGGTAAGGAAGGAAGGAAAAGAAGATAGGGAGAGAAAGAAGAAAGGAAAGGAAGAAGAACATGAGGAAATGCAAAATTATTGTCACGTAGCAAAAATACAAATCACTGAAATATTTAATTTTTAATTTAAAAATCTAATTCATAAAATTTATATATACCAAAAAATGCAATAAAAAATATATTTTCTCAACTTCCTGTTTGAAGCTACTAATTCAGAATCCCACTGCTGGCCAAGGTGGAGTAAGTACTCAAACTTAATTCTCTCTCTTGAAATGACCAATAATTAAGAAAATATATGCAGTAAGTACTCAGATGCTGATAAATAGGCAGAGAAACTTGAGATGAGAGCTAAAATTGCTTACTTTTTGTTTATGACTTTCCCAGACCAAGCCAACACAACCTAGGTATCACCCAACCCAAGGGTTGATGATTCACAACACTGCAGGAAGGCAAAAATAGTTATAGTTCTTAGGGCATATTGTTAGGGAGGGGTAACTTGCATACAGCTGTAGAGAGCTATAAAGAGCCTTATTAAAGACTTCAGTAAATATTGGAATACATTCCAAAAATTGATCTAATGCCAGAAAAAGTGCTACTCAAAGGTGTAAAGAAATCAGTCCTAAATGGCGAATTAATACTCTATATTCCCAATGTCAGTGAAGTCCTATGCAAGTAATCAAAAGGGTACAGCTCCAGTAGTACAGTCAAACAAACTTTAAGATCAACACTTTCAAATCTGTTACCCTATTTTTCTATTTCACCCACTACCTTAATTCATTAATATGAAAATTCCATGTATATTAAATCAGATCACCTAAGTTTAAAAAAAATTCATCATCACATTTTGTAATAGATGAAAACCTATAATCCTAGCTAATTGGGAGGCTGAGATCTAATGATCATGGTTCAAAGCCAGCCCAGCATAAAAGTCCACATATTTCCAATTAACCAGCAAAAAGTTGTAAGTGGAAGTGTAGCTAAAGTGACAGAGCTCTAGCTAGAACAGATGAATCAAGTAAGAGCATGAGGCCTAAAATTCAAGCCCCAGTACCTGTATAAAACAAACAAAAAATAGTAAAATTTACTTCAATGAGATGTTGTGAGGATGTAACAATATAATGCTTATAAAATACTTATAACACACATAGATGTGTCCAACACCAGACTGATTACTGCTAAATAACTATGCATGATGTAATTTATTAATTGAGCCAATATTTATAATGAAACCATAAAGAATGAAAACAAGTTGTTTACAGGAAAATGGCCATAACTGATCATTATCTTAATCAAGATAATCTAAGACAAATAGCATATACTTTGTTTTTGTTTTTGTTTTGGTCCAGTCATGGGGCCTGAACTCTGGGCCTGGGCGCTGTCCCTCAGCTCTTCAGCTCAAGGCTAGCACTCTACCACTTGAGCCACAGCGCCACTTCTGGCTTTTTTTTCTTTTTGCTTATGTGGTGCTGAGGAATCGAACCCAGGGCCTCATGCATGCAAGGCAAGCGCTCTACCACTGAGCCACCTTCCCAGCCCCCATATACTTTGTTAAAAAGGAAGGAGAGGGATTAAGAGAATAAAATAAAGGTTGAGTGAATTTGGTCAAAATACATTATATGCATGTTCTAAACATCACAATGAAGCTTCTTTGTACAACTAATTTATTTTAATTTTTAAAATCAGCTTTTCAAAAGTTAAGTTTTAAGTCTACCACTTTAAAAATTTTAAAACATTTATAAATATATTATATTATTCTAATATTTTACTGTATACTTGCAAAAACATTTGAAAGAACTGTGAATTTTATGAAATATTATAACTGAACTAGAAATCTATCTTTACATTTTTTCTCAGGGGGTAGAGCCTTACTACATTGCCTGTGCTGTGGGACCAAGTGATCCTCCTGCATTAGTCTACTCAAACTAACTGTCACGACAAACATGAATCACTGAGTCTAGCTAATTTTCTCATAGTGATCAGATCCTTTCACATCGTTTGATTTACCTACAATATATGCCAACAACTTCTAATTCGCTTCAAACCACTCTTTTATCCTAACATAGAGAACGTATTTTCACCTCATTAATGAAAACTAGTAGATTTTCCTTTGTAGTAGTATCAGTTGTCAATTTTCCTTAAGAACAAAGGCCATCTTGTTATGTATATAGATATAAATGCCCTTACTTATATGTAGATTATACTACTAATGACTACAGTCAACAGTTTGCTTTAAATTCTAAGACAAATGGATCATAATTACTTACGGGGAACAGAATATGTAACATGATCAATTACACTTCTCCAGGACAAATTATACTGCACATACATAGAATATACTCAAAAAGGTGAAACAAGGGCTGGGATGTAGCTCAGTGGCAAAGCGCTTGCCTAGCAAGTGCAACATCCTGGGTTTGATCCCCAGTACCAAAAAAGAAAAGACAAAAAAAAATACAGTTAAAAAAAAAAAAAAGGTGAAACAAATTATCACAAGTTGATATTCATCCTACATTAAAAATTAACTTAAAGCCAGGGGCTAGTGGCTCACACCTGAAATCCTAGCTACTCAGCAGGCTGAAATCTGAGGATAGTAGTTTGAAGCCAGCCCAGGCAGGAAAGTATGTGAATCTCTTATCTCCAATGAATCACAGAAAAGGCCGAAGTGGCACTGTGGCTCAATTGGCACAGTGCTAGCCTCGAGCAAAAGGAGCTCAGGATAATTCCCAGGCCCAGAGTTCAAGCCTCAGAACTGGCATATTAAAAAAAAAAAAAAAATTAATTGAGCCAGGAGCTAGTGGCTCATACCTGTAACCCTAGCTGCTCAGGAGTCTAAGGTCTGAGCATCATGGTTCAACATCAGCCACTAGCAGGAAAGACCAAGTACTGGTTATGTACATAGAAAAATAATTACTTTAAAATTGTGTATATTGTTTAAAAGTATCATCTAGTAATACAGATTTTAAAAAAACTACATCAATTATTTCCTCCAACTAGCTAACCTTCAGTTCCTCTACTATATTATGATGAAATGGTTTTACCATGGGAAAATCCATCAATGGATCTGTCATCTGTCATTGCTACACATAATATATATCATACCCAAAGTGCTACTGGTACCTAAGTGTTACTACACATTTTGTTCACATGAATGAATTCTTATACTTCAAACTAGAGAGATAATTTCACCTGTTCTTGTCATTAATTGATTGCTCAGCAGAAACAGTAAAAAGAAATTCCAATGTAAAGTTAGAGAAAAGTTTATATTTAATTTTGACTTGCCTGACACTCTATCAAGAACATCTGATAATGTTGTTGAGACTGGCAAATGAAGAGTACGAAATTTGTGGCCTGCTCCATACATTGGATGCTGGATGACATGGCTTGTTGCATTAATTCTACCCTTGTATAGCTGAAAAATCAAGAAATTAAGTCAACTTTATAGAATGGGTATCATTATGAGAGAATTCCAAAAGCACAGAATAAAAATGCACAATTAGGTAATAAAGATAGTTATTTTACATATTTTCTTAAGTATGTTGTCATATGATTTGCTGGTAAAATTTTGTATTTAAATGACATATCCCATGTTTTATCTATTTCCCCCAAAATTCAAATCATAGTTCTCAAGTTATGTTATAATTGTTATTTTAGATAAGGGCTGTTGGCAGCTATTCTAATAAGACTTTAAGTCCTGTCATTAAGTATAAAGTTTCTTGTATTTTCAGTTTGCTACATTAGAAATTAAAATAACATGAATAATTTATAAGATCTCAAATGAAACTACATATTGACATTAAATGTTACTAATACTCACTGGACAAGGAGACTGGAGAAACATTGTCACCTTCTCATCTTCCAGCATCAACTGTAAAAACAATCTTCGTACAAACCCTGAAATGTTCCCAGATGTTGGAAGGTTACTTCTTTGAGGAGCTGTCTGAAATAATTCACAAAGAACCTGGCAAGAAAAAGATTTTTAAATGTTTATTGTAAAATTCATTTGTGCTACTCTTGAAATAAATCTAGTCCTCAAGATTTCTGGCCACATAACTTATTACAATAAATCACCTTTCCTATCTGGATCCTCCAACTGAAACCAGTTACAGCAATTTGGTTGTTAGCAAAATTTAATTCCTAACTACAAACTACAGCACTTAATGGCCACTGTCAAGTAGTCCATCCAATTCTACCAACTAAAATGTTACATGGGGGTAGGAGTGGGGGGGGTGGGTTGGGGAAGAGAATGGGAAAGAAGGGTGCCTGTTCATTTTAAAAACGAGAAGCTGGGCACTGGTGGCTCATGCGTGTAATCCTTGCTACTTGGGTGGCTGATATCTGAGATCATGATTCCCTGGCCAGCTCGGGCAGGGAAGTCTGTGAGACTCTTATCTGCAATAAACCAGCAGAAAACCAGAAGTGGTCCTATGGCTCAAGTATAGTATGCTCACCTTGAGCTGAAAAGCTCAGGGGCAGTGCTAGGCTCAGAGTTCAAGCCCCATGACCGACAAAAAACGAAAGAAAGAGAAAAAGAGAGAGAGAGAGAGAGAGAGGAGAAAGATAGAAAGATAGAGAAAAGAAAGAAAGAAAGAAAGAAAGAAAGAAAGAAAGAAAGAAAGAAAGAAAGAAAGAAAGAAAGAAAGAAAGAAAGAAAGAGAAAGAAAGAAAGAAAGAGGGGGAAAGGAAGGAAGGAAGGAAGGAAGGGAGGGAGGGAAGGAGGGAGGGAAGGAGGGAAGGAAGGCAGGTAGGCAGTAAGACAGACAGACAGACAGACAGACAGACAGACAGACAGAAAGAAAGAAAGAAAGAAAGAAAGAAAGAAAGAAAGAAAGAAAGAAAGAAAGAAAGAAAGAAAGAAAGAAAGAAAGAGAGAGAGAGAGGGAGGGAGGGAGGGAGGGAGGGAGGGAGGGAGGGAGGGAGGAAGGAGAGAGGGAGGAAGGAGAGAGGGAGGAAAGAAAAAGAAAAACTAGAGAAGTTTTCTTTTTCAAATCGTTCAATCATGAAAAACAACTGATTTGCGGAATCATATTATTTTGAAGGAAGGAGGAAGGAGCTATTAATACTTTAATTATCATTTAAATTAAAATCCATTAAGGCACTTACTCTAATACTTTAATACTAACCTTAATATATGATCCTTGATTACCTAATTTTATATAACATATTAAAATAATAAGGCACCTAAGCCTGAGATATTATATCTTCTTACCTGTGCCATCAGTTTTTGATTATTAGGGTGACATGAAATGCATTGCAGAAAGAATGCAACAGTTGCATTTTCAATTGCTGTCCGCTGCTGAGTAGTCAGTCCTGTTGCAGTAGCTGAAGAAAGAGATGCTGACCTTGCACTGGTGGTCTGTTGTACACCTAAATTATGACCTCCAGAAGTGGACCCAGAGTGACATAATAAAAACAGAAGTGCTGTCCATAGTGGATTGACTTCTGAACCACCAAGCCAATCTTTCATAATGTGGCTATTGCCAACTTCTGTCAAAAATCTAAGAATAGGAGCAACCAAGTCTGCTGTAATAGGCATTTTATTACAATGCTGTGCAACATGATGCCGCCTGAGCTTGTCCTGGGACACGTCAATTGACTGGGCAATACTTTCTGAGTAGGAAATGTGGCTAAAACAAAAATTAGCCAGACTCCTCACAAGAAGAGAAGGCAAACCTGAGTCTAACAATTGCTTGATAGCTTCTGGAGACTGAGAAGAGGAAGCAAGGGTTGCTAAATGTGACTCAGTTAGTGCAAGAGGTGCTTGTGCATTTTTAGAATCATCTGTTAAAGATGAACTAAGATCCTGTTTTTTGCTATCATCTGTCATGGACAGTCTGTGGTGGCACTGCACTGGAGGAGGGGTAATTCCCATCCAACCCATGAGCAAGGAAAAATAATTGGGATGTATATGACACATGGAACAAAGCAGACTGTCAACAGCTTTCTTCAAAACCATGTTGCAGGGAAGAGACATGGACCAATTAAAAAGTAACCTAGGGAAATAAAAGATACCACATTAATGCTATAACTTTTTTTTTACAGAATAATTCATTATTGTTTCAAATATTTCTGTTGGAGATAAAATATATATTCATAAAAGTACATTTTGACGTTTTAAAATTTCTCTCTATACTTGTCCTCCACACTTTTACATTACATAGAAAAGAATCTAATGGCTAACTTTGCAATTTAAATATAAAGTACTATCGGAATAAATACATTCTAATTTCACATTCTGATTTCATAAACCAAAGCAGGCAACATTGTTAGTACATGTCAAAACAAGAAGATGGGCACAGGTGCAGAAAAGTGCCTAACATATCCAAGGATTTTAAGGTTCAATTCTTAGCATGGCAAAAAACGAAAACACTAACAAAAATGAAAGCAAAAAGGAAAACTACTATGACATCTCCTTATAAAACTACTCTTGATTATATTCACTATTTTCAAAGTACTATTCTTATCCTGACAGACTAAAAATACTCAATCAAGTGAAAAGCTACAGTTATCTACAAGTTTGGAGAAGGAGTTTATATTATAATCATACTTACTCAAAGAGTTCTCGATCCAGCAGTGCCGGTAAATCATATTCTACAAGAAGTTCATAACTATGCCAAAGGATTGCTGCTACACAGTGCAAATGAGAAGGGGATGGCATCAGAAGACCATATTCTATTGATGAAGAGCTAGGGCTCACATAGTTCAACCTGCCGCTTCTCTTCAAAGCAGCTACTCTTGCAGAATCACTGACCCATTTCAGCAAGGCTTGAATTCTTAAAATAAGAAAGTGAATTCCAATAATGCATTAACTGATATTTGATATGAATAGCACCTTTTCCTGTATTCCAAATATTTATGACAATAATATACCAATTATACTTGATCCTTTTAATCTAAGACAAGAGAGAAACAAAACTTATGAGTAACAAAAAGACATAGTGGTTCCAGGTTTCAAATAACCTTCCTAGTTTTAATTAACAGGTTTAAGATAATACAACTACTACTCAGTATATAAGTATTGTTTATTTCTTACCATAATTATAACAAAATGTGCAAAAAAAGTCTATAATTACAAGCTAAACAATAAAATTTGTTCTCTAAATTTTATTTCATCTTATAACACACATACACAGCTACAGCAGTAATTTAAGATATTGTTAGAATCTTGTGAAAGGCAATTTATCTTCATATACCTGGACCCAAAGCAATAAAAACTAGTTGTATCTATCCATCTTCATTTATTCTGACTTAATACAACCTCAAATACTACCTTACTCCCAAGAGCTAGAGCTAGAAGCCAATCAGACAAAAGACTAAGAACCATTTAAAGAAAAAGAAATTAGGTACAAAAACAACAAAAAATTCTGAGATTTATTGTCAGCTTTTTAATACCATATTTATTTCCTTTCAAATTTATGATGGCTTATAACACAAGACTCTATGCTATTCTATGTAAAGGGAATGAACAAAGGGATTTAATAGTATTCAATCTCTTTACCCAGGCTGTCCAAGGTCTGAAAAACTTATAAAATTTTAATTTTATATGATAAGAAAATAGATAAGTCTTAAAAAAAAAAAAAAAAAAGGAGGCAATTTGGGCCTAATAACATTTTCTCCTTCCATGGAAAGCAAAGAATTCTTGTCATTAGTGTTAACTCTGTGTGTGTGTGTGTGTGTGTGTGTGTGTGTGTGTGCGCGCGCGCGCGTGCATGCACATGTATCTTGGGTCTTGAACTCAAGTCTGGGTGCTGGAATTCTTGTCATTAATGTTAACTCTGTGTGTGTGTGTGTGTGTGTGTGTGTGTGTGTGTGTGCGCGTGCGCGCGCGCGCGCGTGCGCGCGCACATGTATCTTGGGTCTTGAACTCAAGTCTGGGTGCTGTGCCTGGGCTTTTTTTGCTCCAGGCCAGCATAACACCAGAGCCACAGCTCTATTTCTACTAGTTTTTTGCTAGTTAACGGGAGATAGAGAGTCTCATAGAGTTTCTCGCACTTTCCTGCATGGGCTGTCTTTGAACTATGATCTCAGCCTCCTGAGATACTAGGATTATAAGTGTGAGTCACCAGTGTACTGCTCATTAGTGTTTATTCTAAAGGTTAAACATCCATGCTATAAAAAGTATTATGCAGAGAAAATAAGCTTAATTTCTTTTTATGATAAAGAAAAATCAAAATATCAAAATAAATATGCTGTAAGTTTTTAAGCAACTTGATATGTAAAACTATTTAATAACATTTTTTAAAATACATGTTTAAATTTATGTAATCACCTCATCTCAATTAAAGAAAAAAAGAAAGAGAAGGGATGGGTTAAGAGAGATGAGTGACAATGTTGTCAGACGCTTTGTACTCATATACTGTTTTGTAGAATGGGAACATCTTTGTACAACTATTTAAAGATAATAAAAAATAGAATAAAATAATACATATTTAAGTCTTTTATAATTCAAATTTTCATGCAAATTGGTATTTAATTATTGAAAAACTGCATGAGAGCACTTGCCTCTAATCCCATATAATACTGGGAAATCAGAGACCATAGGTCATGTTTCCATACTGGGCCAGAAAAAATAAAACACAAGATCATATAAAAAAAAATTTCAGAAAAAAAAAATGGTTTGGCCAGCTTGGCTTAACTGGAATGACATCTGCTTATCAAGTGTAAGGCCTGGAGTCAACCTGCCCCCACCTCCGGCCCCAACCAATTCCCATATATTTTTACATATAAAAGTTTTCCATGATTTGACAAATTAAAAGGCTTAACTGAAAACAAGCTAGCCTGTTTCATATTCTAAAGGTACTATAAATACTCATCTGTGACTTCCTGTCTTGCATTCCACTCAAAACAAGCTAATGTTATACTCTCCAATTTTGGTGATAATGCTTGTCTCTACAACCCTGAAGGAAGCAGGACTCAACATACTTTTTATCTAGTATCTAGTACCATGGTAGTCGCAACAAAATTTAGTTAATAATTTAGAAGACAAGGAGTTAACAACAAAACATCAAACTGCTCGATGTTAAATACAAATTAAGAAAAAAATATTATAGGGAAGTGGGTAGGTTGCTCAGTGATAGACAATTTGCCTAGAATGTATTGAGCTCTGAGTTTGATCCCAAGCACCAATAAGAGAAAGGAATGAATGAATGAATGAATGAATAACTCAGGGGATAATCTCTACCTAGGAATTATTTATATTACTTACAGAGGCTCATACCATATAACATAAATAATTCACATAAGAAGTGAGAATGCTTAGTCACTCAATACTAAAATTGTTTGAAAAGTCCTTGGAGTTGCTCTTCAAAAATATGAAGGTAAAAGACATCAATCAAATTACTTATGCAAAGCTGGGTGCTAGGGGCTTATACCTATTAATCCTACCAATTCAGAAGGTTGAGATCTGAGGATCATTGTTGGAAGCCAGCCTGAACAGGAAAGTGCCTGAGACTCTTATGTCCAATTAACCACCAAAAAAACAAAGTAGAGCTATGGTTCAAAGTGGTCGAGCACTAGCCTTTAATGCTCAAGGACAGCACCCACCCTTGAGATCAAGTCCAACGACCAACCAAAAAAAATAAACATTAAAAAAAAAATTCTTATGTGTAGAAATATTTATTTGAAGTGTTCATATATGATTACTTGGAATAATATTGTAAAATTCTGTAGGAAAAACAGAAGCCACCAGCGAGAAGCTGTCAATGAATATAAGTTATATATTTGATATACAATTATGTAAATTATATAATTATATAAATTATAACTAATCATTTAGCATGACAGAAGCATTATCAAAACAATCAAAATATCTACAATTTTCCTATATTCATATGCAACTATACTACCTAAGACAGTATGATTATGAAACCTCCACCTTACAAAGATCCTATCATAACAGTTCTGACTTTACTACATGTATGAAAGATGAAGAAGATCAGGAACTGAGGTTCCAAGACAGACTGGGCAAAAAGTTCCAAAGTACCTACACCTCAACCAATAGCTTTGATTTGGTGGCACACACCTGTCATCAAAACTACAGAGAAAGCTGAGATCAAAAGGACTACTGTTACATGCCAGCCTAAGCAAAGGCCTGGTGGTGAAATGTCATCCCAGCTACAGTAGGAAGTATAAATGAATTGCCCAGGTTTGCCTGGGCAAAAAGTACAACCATATCTCAAATATTAATCAGAATATAAACAGTTATAGGTATGGATCGAAAAGTAGAGTGCCTGCCTAGAAAGTCGGAGACCCTAAGTTCAAACTTCAGTGTCAGAATGCTGAAAAAGACATGTTTTACTGTACTGTTTTTCTCAATAGCAATGCAGATGAATAATTATATATGAAAACTGGAATTCCAGCTGCTCAGGAGGTTGAGATCTAAGAATGGTGGATCAGAGACAGCCCAGGCTGTCTGTGAGATCTTATCTCCAATAAACTACCAAAAAGCTTGAAGTGGATGTGGCTCAAGGGGTAAAGTGCTAGTAGCCGAAAGCAAAAAAAGCTCAGCGATAGCACCCAGGCTGAGTTCAAGCCCCATGATGGCACACACACACAACAAATTATATTTGAGTTGAAATTTTCTTAAAACTTGTCCAAATACATGAAAATTTATGTATAATATTCATAAAAATCTTTAAAGCTTGTCTCTAGGTACATGTAAAGCATGTACCTAGACGTAGAACACTGTAACAGTATTGTCTTCTATGAAACCTCTTAAGAATAAAGAATTGTAAGTTACTGTCACTACAAAATTCTGTTAACATGTATGTACCTGTCTTTTGTTCCAGGATCCTGAGTGGTACCAAGCTGGTAAAGAATATCTATTGTAGAGTCAGAAGAGAGTCCATTTAATCTTCCAAAAAGTAAAGGGCTATTCAAATCTTGCAAGAAATTAAAAGAATAAAAAGAACAAATTTGTTAAATAAGCATACCTGAAATGGAAAGATCCACATAATTTTTAGTTATGTTAAAAATAATTTTATAAATTCCAACAAAATAAACTACAAAGCTATAAGAGAAATTAACTTCAGAAACAATTAATCATAAAGATCACATATTTTCATTGTGATTACTCTGAAAGATATGCAAAGGATAAAATAACAAAGTTAACTGTTACCTGTAGGATCACTGCCTGATGCAGCACAATTCCTCAGAAGAATGTCTATAAGCTTCAGGCCAATTCTAGTAGATTGCAGACCTATCTTCACAAGAACCACCTCAATGTTGGGTGAATGCATTCCACAGTAGGGTGACATCAACAAGGCAGCACAAGTCTGTAGCAAATTAGCAGTAGGTGCAGCTGCACTGGCCATCATTCCTTCCAGATCACTTATGTGAGTAAGGCAATGATGCAATAACCGTAGCCATCCAATACTGAAATATACAATGTAAGTATGATAAACACAGGCAGTTCAAATTATTTCAGGGATAGAAGGAAACTCCTTAATGATATTAGCATGTTGTAAATAGCACAGATCAAGCTATTTAAAAAGAAAGACAAATTGATGATAATCAACACAAAATTAAATATATAGTCAGTATGCCCTAAAATCAACAGTAATGACAAATTTTGTATCTACATACGAATACCAACTGAATAGGCTCAGAGACTTGTAATATCTTTTTTTTTTTTTTTTTTGGTCAGTCGTGGGCCTTGAACTCGTGGCCTGGGCACTGTCTCTGAGTTCTTTTTTTCTGAGCCACAGTGCCACTTCCAGTTTTCTGGTGGTTAATTGGAGATAAAGAGTCTCACTGGGACTTTTCTGCCCAGGCTGGCTTTGAACCGTGATCCTCAGATCTCAGCCTCCTGAGTAGCAAGAATTACAGGCGTGAGCCATCAGCACCCAGCTTTTAATATTGTAAAATCTTTACACGTTGAGAATAAAAATAGAAACTAATTTCTTAATAAAACATATAAAATGGTTTAAAAGTAAAATCTATAAAATAGTCAGGCATCAAAATTTATCAGAAAATCATCACTTAAAGCATATATTCTAGGCCCTCGTTTTTATGATTCAGATATAATAATATTTTTGAATTGTTGGCTTTTACAAAGACTAGTTCCCTGTTTCTAGATCAGTTAGTACGGATAAGATATATTCCTGCTTATAGGACAGGTGGAAATTCCTATAATGAACTATGACCTAAACAACCAGAACCTATAAACATACCATACTGTGAGTCAACTCAATGATTAAACACATATAAATCACAATTTTTATCTATCTATCTATCTATCTATCTATCTATCTATCTATCTATCTATCTATCTATCTATTTATCTATCTATCTATCTACCTACCTACCTATCTATCTATCTATCTACCTACCTACCTATCAATCTATTTATGCCCGTTCTGGGGTTTTAACTCAGGGCCTGGGTGCTGTCCCTGAGCCTCTTTGTGCTCTATGCTATCACTCTATCACTTGAGCCACAGCTCCACTCCTGACTTTTTCTGAGAAGTTTGTTGGAGATTAGAGTCTCGTGGACTTTTCTGCCCAGGCTGGCTTGAAACTGCGATCCTCAGATCTTAGCCTCCAAAGGTAGCTAGGATTACAAGCATGAGCCACTGACACCCACCTTATCAATCACAAATTTAAATATGTCTTAGTTTTCTGCTTCTACAAAATTGTTGTTTAATAGATATGTCTAAAGTATGATAGCATATAAACACCTAAGAAACACTCCTAACACAAACTTTTTAAAAAATCAAAACATTAAATTTTTTAAAAAGTACAGAGAACATTTTTTAGGAATGGAAATATATACCTTGTTTTGGAAACCTGATCTTCAGATGGAAGAAAGGGATTATTAACTGTTGCTGAAGAAGTGGTACCGAAAGCAGTGAGGCCCAACAATTTAATCTGAGACAGGCCTAATGTGCTGGCATCTCGTGGACGATGTAGTCTAAGGCAGACAGCAGAAGCTACCTCTGCTTTCACAAGCTGAATTTTTATGTAGGTTAGACCACTTGTGACAACAGGAGTAGACAGAGGTAGCATGTTTACACCATCTGCACTCACTTCAATAGACACTGAAGATGGACAAGCTACAGAAAGAAAAAAAAATTTAACAATCATACAAACAAGTAAGTGAACTAGATTTCATAGTCTAATTTTTTTATCCTGAAAACATCATAAAGTCACACACAAAAATAATTCTAGAGCAAACCATACCTCATCATTGACTCTCTTAACAAATGATTTTGGACAATTTTGCAACATCAAATATAGATTTGATCCAGACAGTCAATGGTGTCTCACACCTCTAATTTAAGCTACTCAGGAGGCCAAGATCAAGAGGGAGAGCAAAGGTTTGAAGCTAGCCTAAAGCGAGAAGTCCAGGGGACTCAGTCTCCAAAATAACCAGCAAAAAAACACAGGAATGGCTCAAGTGGTAGAGAGTCAGTATACCAATCAAGTTGAAGTGAGTAAGGCCCTGAGTTCATACTCCAGTACCACCATAAAAAAGAGAAAATCTGGATCCATAATATAATTTTTTAAAAATCATAAAGTCTGTAATATTCAACTAAAAAAAAACCCACTGGAGATGTTCAAATCAAACATACTAAATCCTCCCTAAAGAAAAAAATAAAACCAACTAAATAGGCAACTACGTTACTATTCCTATTTTATCCAAAATTGTCATTAACAATATGAAAATAGATGTAATTAATAGTACAATTTAAAATAGTTTAGAAATAAAAGATGGCAATTTAAAATAATTTAGAAAAAGGTAGCGTGCCACTGGCTCATGCCTATAATCCTCGCTACTCAAGAGGCAGTTCAAAGGATTGCAGTTCGAAGGCAGCCCAGGCAGCAAAGTCCATGAGACTCTTACCTCCAATTAACCATCAAAAAGCAAGAAGCAGAGCTATGATACAGAGTGCTAGCCTTAAGAAAATAAGCTCAGTCACAGCAAGTAGGCCCTGAGTTCAAGCTCCAGGACTAGAAAATAATCATAACAATAATTTAGGAAGAAAAAAAATAATAAATATTTTTCTACTAACTCTCTTTTTAGTTTTTGTCAATTGTGGGGCTTGAACTCAGGACCTGGATTCTGTCCCTGAGCTCTTTTGCTCAAGGCTAGTGTTCTACCACAGTACCACTTCTGCTTTTTGAGTGTTTTACTCAAGAATCTCATAGGAACTTTCCTGCCCCGACTGTCTTTGAATCTGAATCCTCATATCTCAGCCTCCTGAGTAGGTAGGATTACAGGCATAAGCAACCAGCACCCAATTCTACTAACTCTTTATTCCACTACTACTATATTCTAAATTTTAACATGAAGTTGAAGGTCACATCTAAGTTTAGATATTGCTTTCAACTCTTTTTTTTTTTTTTTGTCGGTAGTGGGGCTTGAACTGTGGGCCTGAGCGCTGTCTCTCAGCTCAAGGCTAGCGCTCTACCACTTGAGCTACAGCGCCACTTCCAGTTTTCTGGTGGTTTATTGGAGATAAGAGTTTCACGGAGAAAAGTCCGGGCTGTCTTTGAACTGCGATCCTCAGATCTCTCACCCTCCTGAGATTACAGACATGAGCCACCGGCGCCCGGCTTCAACTCTTATCTTCTATTTCCCTTCTAAAACTGAAATATCCTAAACAATTTTTTAAAATTATCATTGAAATTAATGAAACTAATAATGTAGTATTAATAAACATTAATGAAACTAATAATGTAGTAAGTATTAATAAACATTAATCACTAATAAACATGTCTATCAACTAAAATAATCTTAAACTGTGGCCTTAATTTCAATTATAAAATAACTTACTGGTGTCAATTAAATGCCAGGCTTACACTGGTAGAGAAGTTACTTCAATTTTTAAACTTAAGCCAGGCATGATGCTACACTGCCTGCAAGATCAGCACTTAGGAAATTGAGTTTGACGTTAATATAGGCTACATGGCTGGTTCCTGACCAGCTTGGTCTGTGGGTCTGAGACACTGTTTCAAAATACCAAAAATAGGTCTGAAGTTAGCACATGCCACATTTGGAAGGCACAAGTATGGAGGATAAAGGTTCAAGGCCAGGGTAGGCAAACAGTTAAGCAACTAACAAGCCTATGATCCCAACTACAGGGGGAGGCCAGAAATAAGAGAATCACAATCTGAGAATATACAAGACACTATGTGAAAAAACACCTATAAGTAAAATGACAAACAAATATAAAAAAGGAGAGCCAAGAATGTGACTTACGTAGTAGAGTGCCTACCTAGAAACTCTGAGGCTTGGGCTTCAAAATAAATACCAGGCAAATAAATTGTAATCCAATACAATTTTATATAAACAGACAGTGAACAACATTAAGAAATCCAAATACAGGCTGGAAGGTGGCTCAGTGGTAGAGCGCTTGCCTTGCATGAATGAGGCCCTGGGTTGATTCCTCAGCACCACATAAGCAAAAAGAAAAAAGCCGCAAGTGGCGCTGTGGCTCAAGTAGTAGAGCGCTAGCCTTGAGCTGAAGAGCTGAGGGACAGCGCCCAGGCCCAGAGTTCAAGCCCCACAACCGGACCCAAAAAAAAAAAAAAAAAAAAGGAAGAAAGAAAGAAAGAAATCCAAATACCCATGAGAGCAAACAGTAGATCTTACACTCAAGCTGACTGATTTCAAAGCCTATGTTATTTCCACTGGAACACAAAATTCATTCAATTTCTGCTCTAATAGCTTACCTATTTTACTAAGCACATTGAAATAGAAAACAACTAAAGCATTTGCTTTCCCTTAATGGGAACTTGCCATTATCTACGCTTGCCATTATCTATGCCCAGGGTTCAAGCCCCATGACCAACAGAAAAACAAAACAAAACAAAAATCCACTAAAAACTGTAATTATATTGGAAGAATTGGGAAACTCCAAAATCAAAAATACAGTGTTTTATTTTTTTATTTTTTTTTTTTTTGGGTCCGGTCATGGGGCCTGAACTCTGGGCCTGGGCGCTGTCCCTCAGCTCTTCAGCTCAAGGCTAGCGCTCTACCACTTGAGCCACAGCGCCACTTCCGGCTTTTTTCTTTTTGCTTATGTGGTGCTGAGGAATCGAACCCAGGGCCTCAGGCATGCAAGGCAAGCGCTTTAACCACTGAGCCACCTTCTCAGCCCAAAAATACAGTGTTTTATAGTTCATGCTCTTAGCAACTTATTTTCTGAAAAGGTTTTAATTATTTACTTTACAAAGTCATAATAATAAATATTCAATGAACACTGAATGGAATTTTTTATTAAAAATTTGTATTACAATACGAAACGGTGGAATTCTCACATCACTTTAAGAATTCATACAAGTTTCAAAACATTAC